>NW_015172612.1:288736-315095 GCF_001447785.1 Gekko japonicus | reverse complement strand
GGAGATGAGCACTGCCCCCTAGAGTTAGAACTGACTAGCTTTTGAGTAAGGGAAACCTTTACCCTTCTATGAATGTCCTACTGTTAACAGCCTTGATCAGATGTTGCAAACTAAAGGATGTGGCTTCCTCAATTGACTCAGACCATCTCATGTTGGGGGTTCCTCTTTTCCTAGTGCCTTCAACTTTTCGTAGCATGGCTGTTTTTGCCAGTAACTCTTGTATACTGGACTCAAATTTTGTTCTGCTATTACGGATTAACACAGCTACTCACCTGAAACTGTATAATGTGAACGTAGCAAATATTAAAGAAAACAGGCAGCCTTTCTCTCTGTGTATGGAACAGTGTAGGTGCATCACAATGCCCAGATCAATCTCGTGTCTCTAGAAATACGTCTGAAATGGTAAACCTGGCTTAGTACCACTGTAAGGTAAAGGTAAAGGTTTCCCTTGCTCGAAAGCCAGTCGAGTCCGACGTTGTGGTGCTCATCTCCGTTTCCAAGCCGAAGAGCCAGCGCTGTCCGAAGATGTTTCCGTGGTCATTTGGCCGGCATGACTAAACACCGAGGCGCACGGAACGCTGTTACCTTCCCACTGAAGTGGTACCTATTTATCTACTTGCAATTTCTTGCTTTCAAACGGCTAGGTTGGCAGGAGAGTACCACTGCAGCAATACATATAACCTCAAGAGGGCACTAAAACCACAAAGAGGAAAGAAAAGCAAACCAGGCAGTCTCAGACAAATCTCTAATCCAGAGATGTGGAGTAAGGTGCAATCTGTTTGTTGGTAACAACCAGCTCTCTCTCTCTCTCCAATTCCAGGGTGGTAACAAAAGTGCTAAGCAGGTGTCCAATGAACTGAAATTTAATCTAGGCAACACGGAAATGCTGTCGACTGTGTGTGAAGCTGACACAAGCAGAAATATGTAGGTGGTTCTTGATGGGGTTGTGCTCTTCCAGAATGACTAGATCCCCAACTTGGGGATGCTTCTGGACTTCTCACCTTCCCTGATAAAGCAGGGAGCAGAGGTGGCTAGGAGTGCCTTTGATCAATTTCGGTGCCAGCAGTGGCCGTTCCAAGAAAACGCTGACCTGGCCACTGTCATACACACCTTGGTGATGTTCATCTCAGATTACTGTCATGTGCTCTGTGTCGGGGCCACCTTTGAAAGCAGCTGGGGAATTTCAGCCGGAGCAGCACTCAGTGGCCAGGGTGATGATAACTGGTATCCTTTACAATGAACGCATACAACCAATTCTACATCAGTCCCCAATTCGTTTGAAAACCCCGTTGAAATGGGTGGACCTTTAATGCCTCGGCTTCGGTCCTGAGACTCTCGGGGGGGGGGTGCTGCAGTTACTCAGAAGCGCAGTCGACAGGGAACTGTGCAAGGGCCCTTTGGGCTGCCAGGGCCCAGAAACGAAGGCACTCCCTCCTCTAAGGGGCATGCTTTGAATCACTGTGGCAGAACTCTTGGCGTCACCCTGAAAATCCATTCGTACTGGAAGGTCATCGAGGGAATTATTCAACCGGGGATTTCAATGAGGCTTAAATGGCAATGTTTGCTTTTAGTAATCGGTTATGCTAACCCCTGCTCCCGGATGCCCTGACCCGGAGGGGGCCCAGGCTAGCCCCATCTTGTTAAATCTCAGAAGCTAAAGAAGGTCAGCCCTGGTAAGTAGCTGGACAGGAGACCACCAAGGAAGTCCAGGGCTGCTCTGCAGAGATAGGCGATGGCAAACTGCCTCTGTTCGTCTCTTGCCATGAAAATCAGTCTGTCAGTCAGTCAGCCAGTACCTTTATTGGCATCGGTTATAAGCATAAACAACAGAAGAAGTAGATAGTCATAGCAGATAACTCAATGAAAATGTCAAGGCAGTGTGCGACTGCAAGAAAAAAGGCCAACGCTATGCTGGGGATTATTAGGAAGGGAACTGTAAAGAGATCAGCCAGTATCATAATGCCCCCGTATAAATCAATGGTGCGTCCTCATTTGGAGTACTGTGCACAGTTCTGGTCACCACACCTCAAAAAGGATATCACAGCATTGGAAAAGGTGCAGAAAAGGACAACTAGAATGATAAAAGGGTTGGAACACTTTCCCTATGAGGAAAGGTTAAAGCGCTTAGGGCTCTTTAGCTTGGAGAAACGACGGCTGAGGGGGGACATGATCGAGGTTTATAAGACTATGCATGGGATTGCTGAGCGGTCGGGTTAGAACGTCCTTCTTCACCCAAAGAGTGATTAACACATGGAATTCACTGCCACAGGAGGTGGTGGTAGCTACAAGCATGGACAGCTTCAAGAAGGAATTAGATAAACATATGGAGCAGAGGTCCATCAGTGGCTATTAGCTACAAGGTATAGATAGGAACTCTCAGGCTGGGGCAGGTGCTGCACTGTATTCTTGGTGCTTGGGGGGCAACAGTGGGAGGGTTTCTAGTGTCCCGGCCCCACTGATGGACCTCCTGATGGCACCTGGTATTTTTGGCCACTGTGTGACAGAGTGTTGGACTAGATGGGCCATTGGTCTGATCCAGCATTGGCTTCTCTTATGTTCTTATGTTCTTAAGAAGGAGGAGGAGATTGGATTTATACCCCGCCCTTCACTATCCAAAGGAGTCTCAGAGCATTTTATAATCACCCTGTGAGGCAGGTGGGGCTGAGAGAGCTCTTTTGAGGACTGCTCTTGAGAGAACAGCTCTGAGAGAACTTGTGACTGACCCAAATTCACACCGGCAGCTTTTAATATACAGAAAAAGGAACCATCCATCAAAAGATTTAACCTTATGCTCCCTAATCCTCATAACAACTAGAAGATACGTTGCTACTGAATAGGTAATATAGGGACGCTGGTCTGACAAAAGCGGGAAAACAGGCCTCTCAACAGAATAGCCACGGAAATTATGCAGGAGGGGACTAAATCAAAAATCCCACACTTTAACATAGAAATCACAACAGAACAGAATATGGGCTACCAAATTCGACTTTCTACCTCTACATAAGCAGAGTCTTTCATGAGAGGGGAGAAGAAGAAGAGAAGAGGAGATTGGATTTATACCCCGCCCTTCATTACCTGAAGGAGTCTCAGGGCGGCTTACAAACTCCTTTCCCTT
This sequence comes from Gekko japonicus, assembly GCF_001447785.1. NCBI lineage: Eukaryota > Metazoa > Chordata > Lepidosauria > Squamata > Gekkonidae > Gekko > Gekko japonicus. The sequence goes on along the minus strand of NW_015172612.1, from coordinate 311,980 downwards.
CCCTTCCCCACAACAGACACCACATGAGGTAGGTGGGGCTGAGAGAGCTCTTTCAAGGAGTGCTCTTGAGAGAACAGCTCTGAGAGAACTTGTGACTGATCGAAGGTCACACCAGCAGCTGCATGTGGAGGAGTGGGGAATCAAACCCAGTTCTCCCAGATTAGAGTCCGTGCTCATAATCACTACACCAAACTGGCTCTTTGCAAATTCCATCAGAGAGAACCACTGATGGGAAGACATTGAATCGTGTGAGCATAAAAGCTCGACATAACTGAGGGGATGCAAGGGTGTGAAAAGTTGACTGCTAGAACTCCACAAACCAGAGGGGCGCATGTCTCGCTTGCTAAGGAACAGAGAGTTTGTTTTGCCTTGAAAATCCTACTGGGTTGCCAGAAGTCAGTGGCGACTCAACGGCACTTTCCACCACTACAACCCTCGGACATCTGCATGCTTAGCAACCAAATACCTCGCATAGTAAGGAAGTCAGGGAAAAGAGACCAAAAAATCTGCTATGTTTTCGTAGGACTAGAAACAAAGAGTCAAGGATAAATGTGGCCATATCGAGGTGAGCACATCTATTGTCTGGGGACACCACAGCGACACTGCAGGACTCAAGAGGAGCTGGGATGTCTTCTCCAGGGCTTGGGACAGACCAGAACCCCCTCTGCTTATTCTGCAAGCCAGGGCTCTTTTTGTAGGAGGAACTCCTTTGCATAGTAGGCGACACACCCCTAATGTAGCCAATCCTCCAAGAGGTTACAGAGCTCTCCTTACAGGGGCTACTGTAAGTTCTTGGAGGATTGGCTACATGAGGCGTGTGTCGCCTAATATGCATAGGAGTTCCTGCTACAAGGACAAACTCATCTCCACACAAACTTTCCATACATGGTACAATCACCTTGCCGGAATAGCCACAGGCAGGGCTATTTTGGGGCAGGAACGCACAGGAACGGAGTTCCGGATGGCTCCTGAGTTGGCCACGCCCAGCAGGAGCTCATTAGCATAACAGGCCACAACCAACAGCAGAAACTCATTGGAATTGGCTACATTAGGGGTGTGTGGCCTAACATGCAAAGGAGCTCCTGCTACAAAAAAGGCCCTGGGTTTTGACAACAAACAATGTAAACAGAATAAGAAGCAAAAGGTGGGTGTGGCTGGATGACCACACTTCTGGTAGCATGGGGGTGCGGCCTAATATGCTAATGAGCTGCACTATCAGGGGTGTGGCCTAATATGCTAATGTGTTTCTGCTGTTGGGTGTGGCCTATTATGCTAATGACTTCCTGCTGGGCTTTTTCTACAAAAAGAGCCCTGGACAGGGACAGCTGAATCGGACTGAAGGGACGAGGGGGCGGTGGCCAGAGGAAAGAGGTGAGGAGAGAGGGAGGAGAGAGTGGTGAGGACAGCACAGGGATGAAAAAGAGAGAGACAGGGATGAGACGAGGGGAAGAGGTGGGACAAAGCTACCTAGGAGAGGAAGCCGGGACCAGTACTCAACCACCCACTCCACTCAATGGCCACAGTCCCATACATAAAGACGTCAGAAGAACCCTGCTGGATCACACCAGCAGTCCATCTCATCCAGCATCTTGTCTCACATGGGAGCCAACTGGTGCCCCAGGATGGCCAACGATAGGGCAGAGAGGCCGAGGCCTTCCCTCAATGTTGTCTCCCAGCACTGGTATTCAGAGGTTGACAAAAATGAATCCCCACTACCTGGTGGCCATCATCACGTTAGTTTAAAAGTTCCCCCTCCCCAGACTTTATATATAAGAAGAGGCAACAGAAAAGACAAACGGAACATTCCACTTGGAAGAGAGAGAGAGAGAGAGTGAAGGGGGGAGGGAACGGTGCCTTGCCTGCGCAGCCCAGAGGTAGTCCAGACGTAGCTTCAGATCCACCTGCCTGGAATGAAGTGCCAAAGCACAGGAAAACAGCAAAATGGCTAATATGGGTTCATAGCCACGCATATAAAAGGAGCCGCCCCTTTAAAATAGAAAAAAGAAAGAAAGAAAGGGGGATTATAAGCATGGGCATTTTATCCAATGTGGTCCACAAAAGGTACATGCAACGCGACCTCAATTCTTGCCCTCTGAAATCACTGCTGGCATTCAAGACTTGCCTTCTGGTTGACTAGCGAGGCAGAATGCCCCGGAGGAGTGGCATGGGCTACAGAAAAGGCAAGAGGGACGGCAGCCGGCGGATAAGGTAACAACGAGGCCTTCTGCCCCCCCCCAACTCCTCCTACCCCTCCGCTGCCATCTTTTGCTTTCTGCTAGGAAAGGCAGAAGAGGCTGATGAAAGAAAATGGGTGTGGGGGGTGGAATCACCAGCAATGGTTGCAGCCAGTCTTCCCTGTAAGCTGAGTTAGTGTGAGCCAGCTCAGTTTCTTAGCCTCCAGCTCACACGTTTTTGTCTTAGCTCAGGAAGGGATGGCTCTAGAGCAAAGTAATTTATGCAGTAGCCAAACTGCTCGCTCACAACTTTAATGCCAGTAGCTCACAAAGTAGGATTTCTGCTCACAAGACTCCACAGCTTAGAGGGAACATTGGTTGCAGCCCCTGTAATGGTTGAAGGTTAGGGACACAAGGACGTTTCATTATGAGCAGATGCACCACCGGGAGGAAAGGCGTCCCGGTATAGCCCAATCTCATCAGATCTTGGATGTTAAGCAGGACAGCACACCGCCAAGGACGAGTCTGCAGGGGAATGGTTAGATCAGAGTCTGGGAGCACGTTAGAGACCAACATGAGTTTTCGGGTGAAAGCTCACGCCCTGAAACTCTTGTTGATCTCTATGGTGCTACTGGACTCAGCTCTAACTGTTTCACTGGACTCAAATCTAATTGTTCCACACAAAAAAGAAGAAGGAGAAGAGATTGAGTTCATACCCTGCCCTTCACTACCCGAAGGAGTCTCAGAGCGGCTTACCATCTCCTTTCCCTTCCCCTCCCCACAACAGACACCCTGGGAGGTAGGCGGGGCTGAGAGAGCTCTCTTTGAGAACTGCCCTTGAGAGAACAGCTCTGAAAAAACTCATAACTGACCCAAGGTCATTAGCTGGCTGCATGTGGAGGAGTGGGGAATCAAACCTGGTTCTCCCAGATTAGAGTCCGCGCTCTTAACCACTACACCAAACACGGCTGCCCTCTGAAACTGTCTTCAGGGGAAGGCAATGGCAAGCCACCGCTGCACATCTCTTGCCTTGGGAGCCGACTGCTTGGGTCGCCACAGATCAGTTGTGACTTGACGGCACTTATGTCTGTATATCAGTGGAATAGTGCTTCATATTGTTCATGCAGTAAACAGACAGAACCCTGTCCTAAAAAGTGAGTAGGGAAGACCATGTGGAGGAGAAGAGGATGGAACAGGTAAGGGGCAGGGCTATTTTTGGGCAGGAACGCACAGGGACGGAGTTCCGGCTGGCTTCCAAGTTGGCCACGCCCAGCAGGAACTCATTAGCATAATAGGCCACGCCCAACACCAGAAACTCATTAGGATTGGCTACATTAGGGGTGTGTGGCCTAACATGCAAAGGAGTTCCTGCTACAAAAAAACCCCCTGGGTTTTGACAACAAACAAGGTAAACAGAATAAGAAGCAAAAGGTGGGTGTGGCTGGATGAGCACACTTCTGGTAACATGGGGGTGCGGCCTAATATGCTAATGAGCTGTGCTGTCAGGGGTGTGGCCTAATATGCTAATGAGTTTCTGCTGTTGGGTGTGGCCTATTATGCTAATGAGTTCCTGCTGGGCTTTTTCTACAAAAGAAGCCCTGGGTAAGGGTAACCAGGGATGGGTTTGTGCTAATGTACTGACACAGACACGGGCTTTGTTTTGCCACAGAGGACTAAAGGATTAAAGGCCGCGTCTCCCAATGAAAGGCCATAATGATCAGCACTCCAGAATCCTTCCCCCAGGCTAGAATCCCTACTCCATCCTCCTGAAAGGGAAGGGATAAGATACGGAAACCATTGCTAAACTCTTCTTTATACAGACACAGGTGCTTACCCCACTGCTTTTCGGTATCCGCTGAGTTCCAAAATGACTATGTACAGAATTGTAACAAAAAGCAGGAGGATCATTTTTGGCAAGGAAGAGACGCGTAAAAATATTGCCAGCGTCAGAGTCCCGACCACGCAAGAGAGGAACGCATAATGGGCCGCGTCGCACGGAAGTTCGCTCATCGTTTCGTTCGCCCCGCCGGGAGAAATGATCACTATGGACTTGCTGGAATTAGAACTCCAGACCCAAGGCATACAACCCACCTGGAAGAAAAATGGGAAACAGAGAGCTGAATCTAAACAAAAAAAACAGATCTATGGTTATTTGCAAAAACAAGTCAGACAGGCTGCGTTTGCACGTGCACGCCCATCATTTGAAGAAGGTGGCAGGTACGTGTCAACGAACCTTTCCCAGATCAACACGAGAGAGAAACTTCATATAATCTCATCACTCCTCAAACATAGTGCTTTTGAACGGTGTCAGAACGCATGAGACCTTTTCTGACCTGCACCGGGAGCCTACTAACCACAAGTCGATCCTGCTGACATGCATGGTCTCCACGTTGTGGGATGAGGGGACACATATTTAACATGCATGTTCAGCTCCAGTATGTGCAAAAATAACCATCAGACTTTTCAGTGTTCATGCAGATGTATTTATTTGTTTATCTATTTAAGTCATTTATAATCTGCCTTTCTCACTTGGACTCAAGGTGGATTACACAGAGTGGGTCAATACAATCAACCGGGTGTGGTATTCAGTAATCAATACGATAGGATTAGGGTTGAAAAACCAATCAGATGTCTAAAAACAGAACTGAAGCAAAGCCATCAATCTTAACACGGTACATGAAACGAGTCTGGTTTCAGCAAGCTAAACACAGCAGGATAGAAGAAGAAGAGAAGATTTACACCCCGCCCTTCTCCTTTCCCTTCGTCTCCCCACGACAGACACCCTGTGAGGTAGGTGGGGCTGAGAGAGCTCTGAGAGAACTGCTCTTGAGAGAACAGCTCTGGGAGAACTGTGACTGACCCAAGGTCCCACCAGCAGCTGTATGTGGAAGAGTGTTCCTTGTTCTCCAGATTAGAGTCCACAGCTCTTAAGCACTACACTGAACTGGCACAGTCCCCTGTGACTTATCTAAATAACTTTGTGAATTGTTTTGGACGGTGCTACCCTATTGCCTACACAGAAAAGCACTCTTGAATATTTCAGTTTCATATCGTTTGTGGAAGGCCAGGTGAGGGGTAGCCTTCCTGGCCTCCTCACACAACATGGCGACAGCACATTATCAGGAGGGTTACCGGTGGTGTGTGCCCCCGATATGCATGTTTTGTAGGTTCCCAGTAGGCATTCGTGTCAGTTTTTAAAAGGGCCACATTTTGGATGAAAATCACGAAGTGCTGCACAATCGATCACTGAGTGATGTACGCTCGTGTGTAAATCGGAGACCTACTGCATGCAATGTTCTCTCTAAGCCGTGGAGTCTTGTGAGCAAAAATTCTACTTGGTGAGCTAATGGCATTAAACTTGTGAGCGAGCGATTTGGCTACTACATAAATCAGTATGCTCTGGAGCCATCCCTTCCTGAGCTGAGACAAAAACGTGTGAGCTGGAGGCTAAAAGACGGTGAGCTAGCTCACACTCACTCAGCTTAGAGGGAACACTGACTGCATGTACAAACTGATTCCCTGCAGCAATACAGCCAGAAGTAAAACGTAGAACAATTTAGCTCATTGGGCCTTCCAAGAACCTGGGCTTTAAAGTTCCAAACATCAACCTATGCTAGAGTCAACTGGGTTTTTTGGTCAAAATTATTATAAACGTTGTGGTTTAATCAGAGTTCACAAATACATTCACTGACCTAAAGAAGAGCATTTCTCCAACGATTTATGTATTCATTTGTCGAGACATTTATACCCCGCTTCCCCACCCCCCCAATGGGGAGCTAAAGTGGCTTACAGCAGTCTTGCGCTCTCTTCCATGATCTTTACAACTGCAGTCTTATGAGGTAGGTTAGGCTGGCTCAAAGTCACTCTGCAGGCTTCCGTAGCAGGATGGGGATCTGAACCAGGCTCACCCTGTTCCTAATCCAACGCTCTAACCATTAAACCATGCTGTCTCTCCATGTATCTATCTATGCTTAATCTATTCTTGCTCCAAGGATCTCAGAGCAGCAGACACCCCCCCCCCATTTTGGTTCTCACCATAGCCCTCAGAGACCCAGTTTGGTGTAGTGGTTAAGTGTGTGGACTCTAATCTGGGAGAACTGGGTTTGATTCCGCACTCCTCCACTTGCACCTGCTGATGTGACCTTGGGTCAGTCACAAGCTCGGGCACAGCTGTTCCTGAAAGAGCAGTTTGTGTCAGAGTTCTCTCAGCCCCACCCACCTCACAGGGTGTCTGTTGTGGGGAGGGGAAGGGAAAGGAGTTTGTAAGCCGCCCTGAGACTCCAAGTGAAGGGCAGGGTATAAATCCAATGTCTTCTCTTCTCTTCTCTTCTCTAATGGCCATTAGGCTAAGAGAAAGAGTGGTAGGCCCAAGGTTATTCAGGGCCATGGAAAAGCCTCTGCTTTGTGTACAGAAGGTCCCAGGTTCAATCCCCGGCATCTCCAGTTAAAAGGATCGGGTAGGAGGCAATGTGAAAGACCTCTGCCTGAGCCCGTGGAGAGCCCCTGCCAGTCTGAGCAGACAATACTGACCTCGGTGGACCGAGGGTCTGATTCAGTATAAGGCAGCTTTGTGTGACTAAGTGGAGGTTAGAACCCTCTCTGGACTCTCTAACCGCTGCACTACCCTGTCTGTCTAGAGCAGGGGTGTCAAACATGTGGCCCGGGGGCCGGATTAGGCCCCCGGAGGGCTTCTATCAGGCCCGCAGTGGAACTGGCTGTCTTCTGCTTCTTCTTCCAGTTCTACTGCTGCTGCATCATTGTAGGTTTGCAGCTTACAGATACACACCTGAACAGCATACTCAAGATTGCTGCAGCACAGACATTTTGATGCAATAATTCAGAGCAAGAGGTGTCAGTAACCAGACACTGTTAAATAAACAATATATTGCAAGAGTGCTAATGTTTTAAGCATGTTTTTATTTTAAGTAAAAAAAAATCCTTTTGTGTTTGTGTTCGTTATAAATTTTATATCTCCGCTACCTGGGATTCATTTTATGACACACATGGCCTGGCCGAACAAGGTCTTGTTTATGTCAGATCCGGCCCTCATAACAAATGAGTTCGACACCCCTGGTCTAGAGCACAACTGAAGCAAATTACATAATGCACGTCTCCGAGAACAATGTTGCAGCTGGTCTACTGTACTCACCACACAGCTTTGTGCCACTGAATAAATTAAGATCACAATAAAAACACACAAAACGGTTCGAATTTGTATTGTCAGGCACCCTGGAAAACACTGAAAAAGAAAGAGAGAGAACGTATTTGAAATAAAGCAGGGCTTAAAAAGCCATTTTTTTTAAAAAAAAAATCCCCCTATGTGGACGTAGCAGGCCTTTCAAGGGAGTCTATACAAATGGGAGGTAGACAGGTGAATTCCACCGCTCCTGTAATGTATGAAGTCAAGGCGATGGCTATTACTGATGATCTAGAACAGTGATTGATATTTCAGTAGATTCCTCTTTGTGATAACTTCAGCAAGCTAAGCATCAGCAATCCATTCTGTTAATGACCAAGAGAGTCCTTTTCTCCTGCTAGATCTGCGATGGGAAGATGGACAAAAAGCCCTTCACAATTTTTTTTAAAAAAAAATAGGCTTGCACCCAGAGTGTTTCAAGTGTGTAAAGAACTTTGGTTTCCCCTAAAATGCCATTCTGATTCAAAGTTTGGTTCAGGCTTCAGATGAGGCCTGCTTGTGAGCTAAACAGAGTTTAGGACTGCTTGGCTGAGAAAGAACACAGCGACCTTGCAAAGTGTGGATATTACAGCTGTGAGGGGAAGATGGGGAGCTTGGTACTGTCTCCCCCAATTAGCTGCATTCCTTCCAATTATGCCCTGATTCGCACCCATGGGAAAGGAGCCGAGCCTAGCTGCAGATTGGCTCTGTGCTTCCCTCCCGGGTCAGACCACTGCTTAGGTCACCTGCTCAGCCATTGGTCCAACACTCTGGCTATGTGTCATCTCAAAGAGACCTTATCGATTCTAGTTTAGTCTCAGTTTGATGATGGCTGCCTGAGACCTAGCCATGTAGACATCTTCTTGATCACTTTCAGCCATCTTGGACACTTGCGTGCATAGGCCATTCGGCTCTGGCCTGTGGTGACTCGGGAGTGGAGCCACTTTGGATTATCGGAACGACCATCTGAGAATGGGCGATATCTTGTAACTTGGAACCAATGTGTAACAGTTTTAGCTGGCCTTTAGATCTCTACATTTCTTATTTTATCCCCACAGTCTTGTGTTCTGGTTTCAAGTACTCAAGCACCTTAATAAAAATAGATTTTAATTGGCTTTTGTGGTTCTTCGTGTTCGCAGTTCTCTATCTAAATCTAGCGCCTTGACTGGCAGACCACCTAACAGAATAACTCCTTCTGTGAGCCAACCTCGCAGGGTGAATTTTCTGATTTAGACCCAGGAGGGTTAGAAGCTTTGCCCTTTGGCTTCTGATTATTGGGTTAGTAAAAAGGGGCTGGTGGCAGACTATTGTACTAGTATGTGAACAGTCGCACTCAAAGGTTTTCTAATTTTGTGCTGCAGCTCTGTAACAAAAAGTCGTTATATACTGCTTATAGCAATCCAAAACTGCTTCATAGAGATCCAACGGATAACCGCAGATGTTCTTCCATTTCAACGTCCTCGTTCCTCAAGAATTGCAGTGTATGTACAGCCATCAATTCTGCTGTCTGAGAGCTTGCTGCCTCATTGACTGGAATGCACCCTCTTCCTCTGCAGAATCTTAAAGTGGGGGGTTGGCATTCTCCTTTTTGCTTTACCACTGGAAAGAACTGTTCCAATGATCTCTTCTCAAAGAAGACTACAAAAAAAAGCTTTTCAAATATAATATGGTTGTTAAAAATTGTGATACCCTGTTGAAGTTATTCTAAGTTAAGTGTTTGAGACTCTTTCAGGTTAGTAGAAAGATACTGACATTACTGAAGTATATATCTTTAAAAAGACACTATTGAGATTGCAATATTAGTTGTAAAGCACAGCATATAATTATATGTGTTTCCTGTTAGAATGATTTCAACAAAGAATTAATGGACACAAGCCTGACATTAGAAACCACAACATTCAAAAACCAGTGGGGGGACCTTTTAACCTTCCAGGACATTCAGTTGCTGACCTAAGAGTAGCAGTTCTCTTACAAAGGAATTTGAAAGGGAGATTACAAAGACTGCTGAATTGCAACTGACAATGAAGCTCAAGACAATGTATCCAACCTGGACTTAATCGAGACCTAGGTTTCCTATCTCATTACCAGGGTTGATTTTTCCATGCCTACTACCCTTTTGCGTATTACACCTAATCCAATCATGACTGCTATTGTCATTTGCCTGCTAATATCATTTGGCATCTGAAAGCACTCTCCAAAATATAAAGACAGAGGGACTCACATGCTAGCTTTATCTGAAGAAGTGAGCAGTGACTCATGAAAGCTCATTCCCTGCCACAAATGTCTCTGAGGTGCTATTGGACTCTTGCTCTTTTCTGCTGCTACAGACAGACTCGCATGGCTACTCGTCTCGATCTATCTGCATATATGGCTATCAGATACAAATTACATCAGCCATTGGCACAAAGTAAAGGAGATTTGGCTACACGGATCCCACACTGATTCATCAAATGTCTCTCGTAAGAATAAGAGGTCATAGCATTTCAACTTACTTACTTGTACTCGAGTGACATGGAGGTACATGATACACGCCACGAGGAAGCATATGCAGAACACCAGGAGGACAAGGACTATGGTACTCCTAGAAGGAAGACACGGGAATGGAGTCATGTGGAGTCAAAGGCACCGGGTTTTTCACTAGAACTTGCTAAACATACCAAGGATGGTTCCTTGAACAATCCATGGACATGGTGCATTGTGTTTTGAATTTCCCCACTCTTTGGTGTTCACCATCATCAGCTGAATCATCATTTATAACAATGCAATATTTATTCTTGCACTTAATTAAAGGGTCTCAGAATCACTGATCCTCTCTTCCATACTCTCTCAGGGTTTGCCACTATTTCTTAATTGTGAGAAGGTATTTATTTATTTACTTCATTTATGCCCCGACTTCCTCCCCAGGGGGGACCCGGAGGTGTGTACATCACTCTCCTCTCCTCCAGTTCGGTCTTCACAACAACCCTGTGAGGTAGGTTCGGCTGAAGGGACGTGATCGGCCCGAGGTCACCCAGCAACCTTTCATGGAAGAGTGGGGATTCAACTCTGACTCTCCCAGATCCTCATCCAGCATTCTAACCACTCCCTCATGCCAGGTATGGTGTAGTGGTTAAGTGCGCGGACTCCAATCTGGGAGAACCGGGTTTGATTCCCCACTCCTCCACTTGCACCTGGCTGGATGACCTTGGGCAAGCCATAGTTCTGTCAGAGCTGTTCTTCAAAAAGAGCAATTTCTGTCAGAGCTCTCTCAGCCCCACCTACCTCACAGGGTGTCTGTTGTGGGGAAGGGAAGGGAAAGGAGTTGGTGAGCCACCTTTGGGTAGTGAAGGGCGGGGTATAAATCCAATCTCTTCTTCTTCTTCTTTTACCTCACAGGGTGTCTGTTGTGGGGAGGGGAAGGGAAAGGAGTTCGTGAGCCGCTCTGAGACACCTTTGGGTAGTGAAGGGCGGGGTATAAATCCAATCTCTTCTTCTTCTTTTTTTTCCTCGCGGGTTTTTTGTTGTGGGGGGAAGGGAAAGGAGTTTGTAAGCCGCTCTGAGACTCCAAGGGAAGGGCGGGGTATAAATCCAATCTCCTCCTCCTCCTCTCCTCCTCCACCTCCCCCTCCTCCTCCTCCTTCTCCAGTAACTTCCCAGTTCAGCATCCTGAATAGTCCAACTTAGCCTGAGCTCATAGGAGCTAAGCAGGGTCAATCATAGTCAGTACTTGGATGGGAGGCCAGTGAGGGAGACCAGGGTCACTACACAGCAGGGTGTCTGTTGTGGGGAGGGGAAGGGAAAGGAGTTTGTAAGCCGCTCTGAGACTCCCTTGGGTAGTGAAGGGCGGGGTATAAATCCAATCTCTTCTTCTGCAGTCCTTTGGATGGGAATATTTTAAAAACTTCATTGGCCAGCACTGGGTGTGAAATAAATATCTACTAAAAGTAGAAGTGTCTTTCAACAAAAGAGAAGTTTTTTTTTGGGGGGGGGTATTTTTGCAGTTGTGTGCGCACGTGTGTGTGTTTGTGCCCGTGCCTGGAAGTCATGGCAACCTCTGGCGACTCCTACCGGGGCACGAAGGATATTCAGAGAAGCCGCCTGATAGCCTGCCTCTGGCCTCCCGGCCCTGGTGTTCTTTGAAGGCCTCCCATCCAAATACCTCCCGGGGTCGGCCCTACTTAGCTTCCTAAGATCTGACGAGATCGGGCTCGCCTAGGCTATCCAGGTCAGGGCCTACGAAAGAGAAGTTTTGATAGGCAGCATTCTGTTAAGCAGAGCTTCTGCCTTGAATGTTGAACAGTTACTGTGAGAGTTATGCGCAACTTTGATGCCTGGCATTTTGTGGCTGGCTCTGCCTCCTGCAGCAGCCATTTTGTAATTGCACCCGTCACCCTGTGTCAGAATTTCGACTGTGCCTGCACATTTCAAAAGTCTGGGGACCCCCTGCTCTACAATAAGGACAGGAACAAGGACCAGTTTGCCCCATCCCTAGGAGTGCCAAGAGGCCGTGAGAAAATGTCCTTTCCCTTTAATAGAGGTACAGAAGGTTTTCATAGCATGGAAGTAAATACCCTGAATGTAAGATGACCTTCCTAAAAATGCTATACAGGAAAAAAAAAATTAGTCCATTTAGTATTTCATTGCATGGAAGTAAATACCCTGAATTGAACATGTTATACAGAAAAAAAAAATTAGTCCATTTAGTAGAGAAGAAGAAGAGATTGGATTTATACCCTGCCCTTCACTCAGAGTCTCAGAGCGGCTTACAAACTCCTTTCCTTTCCCCTCCCCACAACAGACCCCCTGTGAGGGAGGCGGGGATGAGAGAGCTCTGACAGAAACTCCTGTTTTCACGAACAGCTCTGACAGAACTGTGGCTTGCCCAAGGTCATCCAGCAGGTGCATGTGGAGGAGTGGGAAATCAAACCCGGTCCTCCCAGATTAGAGTCCACTCACTTAACCACTATACCAAACTGGCTGCCAGTAGTATCATCACTGGGTAAACAACATCACAGTAAACTTCAATTAAAAGGACAGAACATTTTTTCTCCAGGTAGTTGGCAACTCTGCCTGTCTCCAGATAAACGCACCAATTATATTCATAGGTTTTCAGATACATAGCTTTTCTTCATAAGCATCCATCTGCAGTGGCCTAACTTTATTTTCAGTGAAGTCACATAGCAAGCAATGGACTTCCAGATTAATTCCAGAGGCATGAATGTATTGTCACAGAAACGAATTAAAACCCCTACAATTTGAGGAACGCATTAAAAAACCCTGTGATTCCCAAGCATAACCAAGACACTCACCCCCGACTAAAAATACACATTGCATTTAATTACAAACAGGGAGACTTACTGTGGGATTATTAAAAGGTAGACAAGGCCGAATAAGGCAGCTAGAATTAGTGACAAGACTACAGCACTGGTGAAATATTCGTCCTGAAGCTGGTGATACTGGGAGGAAGGAGAAGAGAAAAAAAGATGCAGTTATTCAGCCACAGGGCCTGCACTTCCTGGCTATACAGAAACTTAAAAGCTGTTCTTGAACATTCAGTCCGTGACCCACAACTACGTGGTAGCCACCGGCAAGCACATCTTTTCTCTCTGAGTATCTCTTGTGTCTGCACAAGGCCTGAGAGAGCACATGGTTTCCCTTCAGCTCTGAAGTGTCTCTGAAGCCAGGATGCTAATGACGGTCTAAACCATTCAGAGCTGGGAAAGAAAGCTGGGACTCTCCTGGGCAGTGGCTCTGGATGTCAGGTGCTTCTATGGACCGCGTGGCAGGGACAGTCCCCTCACCCTGCCTCCTTCCTGGCTTTAGAACTGGGAGAGAAGGGGCGAGGCCTTTTCCTTATAGTCCGTGCTGGATTTCTAAGGTGACCAAAGTTAGGAAAGTCGTGAAGATGGGTGGGGGGGAGGAGAATGGGGAGGGGATGGAGCCCAGCAGGGTATAATGCCATAGAGTAAACCATCTGAAGCAGTTATTTTCTCCAGGGGAACTGATCTCTGTCTCCTGGAGATGATTTGTCATTCTGGGAGATCTCTAGGCCCTAACTGGAGGTTGAATTCCAAAAACAACATCCGTGACAAAAATAACGAAGAGTCAATAAAGATACGTTGTTGTAATGTATTCAATAGCTGCCACTGAATGCATAACGGTATGTGAACTACATACTGACTTGCCATGTAAAGCTTCGTCCTGGGCTAGGATCCAAATCCATCCAATCACATTGCTAGCCCAGGAAGAACCAACCAGTCACTGGTCAGCAAGCTCCCTGAGCAGGAACGTCCGTGACTGGTCCTTATGTATACAACCTTATTGGTTGATAATTGTATAGTAGGCATGGCTACATTAGTCGGGAAAGTTTAAAAAGGGAACAGCTTTAATGCAAAAGCTGTTCTGGCTATCAGATGTTGATCCGTGTTGGAGTTGTGTTCGAGTTGTTGAATATAGCTGAATATTTGCTGAATCACTCTCTGACTACTTTGTTAAGCGAGCGACTTAACAGTTGTAAAAACATTTACTGTAGTAATTCTGTAGAATTCTTTTTTTCTATTATCACTTTCTATTATACTGCGCAATGAAAACAATTTGCGTCACGCTGTGAAGACCTTGGGTTCTGTTATTAGAGAGTTAACAGGGAATGTTTCCTTCAAGAGTTGATAGGTAGTAATTGATAAGAACTGGGATTGCTACATGCTCAGATAAAGCCAATATTGTGAAACGAATTGTTTTCATTGCGCAGTATTCGTTAGCGTGTGAGCGATAATAGAAGAGAATTTTCTACAGAATGACTACAGTAAACGTTTTTGCAACTTATCTTTATTGACTCTTTGTTATTTTTGTCACAGATGGGGTTTTTTTGGAATTCCACTTCCTCCCGTGATCTCTAATTTTTGGCTCCTAACTGGAGGTTGGCAACTGGGCAGTGCTCCGCCTGATGTCATAGACAAGGGGATGGTAGGGACAGGTGGCGTCTTCATGGAGCACAAATTTAGTTCGGCTATTGCTGCGAGCCAAACGTCCTGGGCGCCTTGAATGTATGTTTTGTATTCTCACACACTCCCTGTATTTCAGATTTGTGAATGGACATGATTTTAATTCATACGCAGAATAATGTTGTTTTTGCTTGGGATGAGGCAGCAACCAATGTACTGCATGCCACATTAAAAAAAAGAAAGAAAATCACCTCTGTTTTCACTAATTCATAACTTCCCCAAATTTCAGCCTTTTTTTGACCACACTGGGTTTCTGCCAAACGATGAATTCTTTTGTAAAGTCTCTGCAAAACCAGGGTTCTGACATTATTATTTTTTAGTTTTCCCAGTTTTGAGGCCAGAAGAAAAAGGACACACGTCCATTCAAAGTAGCTGGAAAAGAAGCTGAGCAGAGTCACAAGAATTGTTCAGAAATTAACTCGCATGGGTTTCACCAGAAGGCATACTTTAAGGAAACGCTGTGCTGTACAGGCAAACCAAACAGGTCTGGTGAGCTGCAACCAGATTGTTCAAGATCCTGGAATTTGCAGTAGCTCTATTCAAAACCAAGGGTATCCATCTGGGGGGAGGGGGAGAGGAGCTGGATTGCCCTTATAAGAGATCCTTCGAACAGACCCACACTAAGACTCAGCCATGCTGAGGAAGCTGTAATCATGAACTGATGCATGCTACGAGTCTGTCCCTTCTTGAATCCTAAGAATGGCATTGTTTCAGGGGTTTTTTTTGTAGAACTTTGCAATGCCTCATAAAGGTAAAGGTCAAGGTTCCCTTGCTCGAAAGCCAGTCGAATAAAGACTGTAGGGTTGCGGTGCTCATCTCCGTTTCAAAGCCAAAGAGCCAGCGCTGTCCGAAGACGTTTCCGTGGTCATGTGGCCGGCATGACTAAACCCCAAGGCGCACGGAACGCTGTTACCTTCCCACCGAAGCGGTACCTATTTATCTACTTGCAATTTCTTGCTTTCGAACTGCTCGGTTGGCAGGAGCTGGAACTAGAGACAGGAGCTCACCCCGTCTTGCGGCACCCGGGTCTTGAACTGCTGAACTACTGACCTTCCACAGCTTGCAGTTCAGCGTCTTAACCACTTGAGCCACCGCAGCTCCTTGCAATGCCTCATACTATGCGACTAAAGTGCAAAGACTGTAAAGGGAGTTTCTGAACGAAACTCCCAAACTGTGTTGAGGGCACCGTAGCCCAAACTGCTTGGTTACTGTGAATGTATTGTCGATACAGTTTCTAAATTAAAAAAATAACCAACCCATTATTGAATAAAATAAAGTTTTAAAAAAGTAAAATCACTAATCCAACCAGGAGAAGAAAAAAGACGTCAGGTTGGATCCAGCCAGCTTTCCCCACTGAATTCTACACAATTTCCCTGCCTATTGCTACTTCCGTCCCATGTAGCTTTTGTACACGCTGAGTCCATAATGCTCAGCACAGCCTTTTTTTTTTTGATGGCCAAAGAAGACCTCTCCTTCCTTGTTCACCAGCAGAAAGCCTGGTCACATCCAATGTTCCCTCTAAGCTGTGGAGTCTTGTGAGCAAAAATTCTACTTTGTGAGCTACTGGCATTCAAGTTGTGAGCAGGTGATTTGGCTACTGCATAAATTAGTGTGTTCTGGAGCCCTCCTTCCTGAGCCGAGACAAAAATGTGTGAGCCGGAAGCTAAAGAACTGTGAGCTAGCTCACACTCACTCAGCTTAGAGGGAACACTGGTCACATCCAACCAAGTAGCCATATTTTAAGATGATGCAAGACCAGCTTCCTTGGTCGAGGTGTTCCAAAGAGCCTGTGCAGAAAGGCCCTGCTCCGAGTTCCTTCCATTCCATTCCATTTCCCTCTCCTCTACACGGCTGATGTTCAGACATGCTAGTTGCAAAGCGACCTTGATGGGATGGTGGTGAGGGAGGAAGGTGCCATCATGTTGCAGCTGACATGGCCACTCAGTAGGGCTTCCAAGGCGAGAGACGTTCAGAAGCGGCTCGCCATCGCCTCTCTCTGCATAGTGACCCTGGACTTCCTTAGTGGTCTCCCATCCAAGTACTAACCAGGGTCGACCCTACTTAGCTTCCAAGATCTGATGAGATCGGGCTAGCCTGGGCCATCCAAGTCAGAGCAGGAGATGAACAGGGGTGGCTTACCATTGACTTCTTCTGCATAGTGACCCTGCACTTCCTTAGTGGACACACATGCACACATGAAGCTGCCTTATACTGAACCAGACCCTTGGGACGTCAAAGTCTACCCAGACTGGCAGCAGCTCTCCAAGGTCACAGGCTGAGGTCTTTCACATCACCTTCTACATGATCCTTTTAACTGGAGATGCCGGGGATTGAACCTGGGACCGTCTGCACGCCAAACGGTTGCTCTGCCAGTGAGCCACAGCCCCTTCCATCCAAGTACTAACCAGGGTTAGGCTCTGAGATCTGATGAGATTTGAATTGGCTGGGCCGTTCAGGTCAGGGCAAGAGATGGACAGAGACAGTTTGTCATTCCTTGCCTCTGCATAGCGAATCTAGACTTCCTTGGCCGTCTCCCATCCAAGTACTAATCAGGGCCGACCCTGCTTAACTTCCAAGCTCTGATAATAGAACTGCACATATGAGTTTTCGAGATTCTTTCCTCACAGTGTTTTAACAATGCTCAGGAGTGCATGCAGTACAACC
The DNA here is from genome assembly GCF_001447785.1 of Gekko japonicus. NCBI lineage: Eukaryota > Metazoa > Chordata > Lepidosauria > Squamata > Gekkonidae > Gekko > Gekko japonicus. The sequence goes on along the minus strand of NW_015172612.1, from coordinate 294,986 downwards.
CAGATGCAGCACACAAATTGTACTTGTTGCTTATGCTATGTATTCATACACCACTTGTCAACTGCTGTGGTTCTCAAGGTGCTTCACAATCATGACACTCTTCCGGGCTGTTGAGGCAACAGAGAAAAGACTCCTAGAGTGGAAAGTAAGGCCCACTAGTACAAGTGTCCTGCGGTGCTTATTTTCTTAGCCTCTTTCAATTCTGGTTTGATTATTTTAATGACCGGGGGGGGTTTAGTTTTGATAGGTTTAAAATGTGATTTTATTGTCTATGTTGGGGGTCCCTGACCTTTTTGAGCCTGCGGCAACCTCTGGGATTCGGACTAACAGCAGTGGACACAATAACAAAATGGCTGCCACTGGAGGTGAAGCCAACTCCTAAATGTCAGGGATCGAGGTTATATACAACTCTAATAGTAACTCTTCAACATTTCAGGCAGAAGCTCTGTTAAACCGGATGCCTTTTAATTGGCACAGCCAACCAGAAGGTCTGATGGAAAAATGCCTTACCTAACTCTGCCCAATTTCTAGACTTACTTGGCCGGCACCAGGAAAGTTGTCAGCGGGCCTTATCATGCCCATGGGCACCATGTTGGGAATGCTTGGTTGCCTGTTTTAATTTGTTCGCCACTTTGGCGGCCCTTGTAAGGGCAGAAATGCAGAATACAAATGAACAAGTTCCCCACCATACTGCAGCCCCCATTCCATGTGGCTTTTGTCCACAAAGGTCCCGTAATCCCCAACACAGCCTTTTTTGGGTAATCAAAGCCAACCCACCCCCAGCCTTTTAATCGGCAGAAAAGCTGGCTGGATCAAAACACCGTATCTTGATAAAGACCTTGTGCAGAATGAAACCTTTGTTTAGAGTACAAAGAAAGTAATTCAAACTTGGGGGGGGGGCGGAACTGAAAAAAATGCTGCTTCTTTTTTCCTCCTACGACCAGTGAGGTTACTTTTTAAAACACACACACACACAGAACTTACTTTTTGCTCACGTTCCATCTGTTTGTACTTCAGGGTAAAAAAATTTAGGTCTGCCATCTCCGACTCCGTTTGCCGGGCCTCGATTAAACGGCTAATGTATCGGTTCACTCGAGTTCCGGGGGTGTTGTTGCGGCAGGAACAAACAAACATGGGAGAATTAGTTCTGCTCTGTCTTCACCGTATCAATTAGCCGTCTCAAGCCCTGCGTCGGGGAAGGTGGGCGTGTAAAACTACCTCCTCTGCGGCAGGAACAAACAAACATGGGAGAATGAGTTCTGCTCTGTCTTCACCGTATCCATTAGCCGTCTCAAGCCCTGTGTCGGGGAAGGTGGGCGTGTAAACCTACCTCCGGCCACCGAATGGGACAAAGCTCCGGTGGCTTGAAAGGTGTATCAGAAGCACGTGGGCAGGCTTACGGAGAAGTAAAAAGGATCTCAGGACGGAGTCCCTTTTCACTGATAAGCCTCCGGCCATTCTTCCCACGCTCATGTCCTGTGCCATCATCTCTGACAGAAAAAGCGACTAAGAGTGGGAAGACGGTGGCTGCCTTTCAGACAGAATTTTCGCAGCTGCCTGGAATATCCTCAGCGGCAGCTTTGATGTGAAATGTAACATACCTGAGTGTGTGAAAGAGAGTGCTGGAGTCCCAATCCTCCAGCAAGAGAGGCTGTTATGACTGGGCCATGTTGGTGGAAATACCGAGTATGTGTGGGGGGTTGTAATGGTGACTCGGGATCCGCTTTCGAACTCCCGGTGGATGAAAATGAGGCATTGTGAGGACTGTCGTTCCACAACATGTATTCCTGGGTGTATGGGCTTGCCTATTTTTCGAACAGTCGCCTTTCTGGCTCTAAGGACGGCCAGTGAAAGCACAAATGTGCCCCTCTGTGAGCATTGATAGACTCATTACTTGGATCCAGGGCTTCTTTTGTAAAAAAAAGCCCAGCAGGAACTCATTAGCATAATCTGCTGTTGGGTGTGGCCTATTATGCTAATGAGTTCCTGCTGGGCGTGGCCAACTCGGGAGCCAGCCGGAACTCTGTTCCTGTGCGTTCCTGCCCAAAAATAGCCCTGCTTGGATCTAACCATGATACAAGCTAGGGCTGATCTTTGCCTTTGTGGGCAACACATCAGCAGACCGTAGCCTTGCAGTCTGTCCCCAGGCCGATGAATGGAACGTGGTTCCACTCCTTCGTAGGCATGTCTGGCTCCCCCCCTCCGTTTCAAAAATCATGGGGTGAAGGGGGGAGAGGGAGGCGCCTACTGGGTGTGCCATCAACCTGGGCGCCAAGCTGTGTCTGCGCATGTCTTCCCTTAACGTGCACAGACAGCCTGCGTTAACAGCTGTTATTTCCCTGGACCACTTTTTAGTTTGTTATCAGCTGGCTGAAGGGCGGTGGCTACCAGGTGGAGCGACTGGGGCCTTGGAATGATAACTCACACGACTGCAATGTGAGATTGTCAAAGATGATGCACTGACCGGGCTTAGCAAGGGACAAGGCCAAACAGGGGGCAAGAGGAAGGTCACGTGTTTCGTCACCCCGAGACTACCCGTGGAAATAGGGACAAGGCAGGGTAACTTCCTCCTGCAAGGACTGGGGTGAGGCACGGGAGATGAAATTACTTGGAATTCATTGCCACAGGAAGTGGTAGCGGCTACAAGCATGGATGGCTTCAAAAGGGAATTAGATAAGCATATGGAGCAGAGGTCCATCAGTGGCTATTAGCCACAAGGTATAGATAGGAACTCTCAGTCTGGGGCAAGGGATGCTCTGTATTCTTGGTGCTTTGGGGGGGGCAACAGTGGGAGGGCTTCTAGTGTCCTGGCCCCACTGGTGGACCTCCTGATGACACTGGTATTTCTGGTCACTGTGTGACACAGAGTGTTGGACTGGATGGGCCTTTGGCTTGATCCAACATTGGCGTCTCTTATGTTCTTATGAAATGGGGTGGCTATTTCCAGTTTAAGCAGTTCTCATCAGACCTCTCCTGCATACTCCCTCTCCACAAAATAAAGAGACCAAATGGCAAATTTGTATGTTTGTGTGTGTGTGTGTGTGTCTAGGGAATGTAGTGCTTTTTCCTTTGTGGAACAGCTGAAAAACCAAGGAGCAAAGCCATGTAACATCACCACCTAGTGGCAAAGGAATAATATGATTTGTTTATCACCCTTTTCTTGGGGTTCATGCTCTGTTTCATAGCTTAATTAATGGGGTGTGTGGGTCTTTGGAGGGAACAATGGCAAACCCCCCCCCCAAATGAATATAAGAGAATCTGCCAGCTTGAATCTCCAAATGCCAACGCAGGCTACTTTATGGACCACTCAAAATTTGCTCTTGGATTTGGACTTTCTGCGCCAGCTTCTTGGCTCCAGATAACTGGCATAAAGAGATATTGTAGCCGGTGCCCAAGGCATGGATTTTGTTCAAGGGCACTTTTCTGCCAGACTTCATGCAGAACATTTTTTTTGGGGGGGTGACCTGTACAAAAAGGCAAAGGCAAGTATCTTTCAGCACTGGATTCCTTTTTAAACACCACTTCCCGGAAAGAAGCCACTTGAGTGTTTTACAACCCTGCCATGTTAAGACCAAGGTAACTGTGAAAGCATAATAGAAGAATGCTGAGGTTAGGCTGGACGGATACCGCTCCTGCGAATCTGGCTGAGGGTTTGGCGGCCGTGGTGAGATGGTTAAAGCAGAGCTGGCTGAGAATGAATCCTGATAAGATGGAGGTTCTATGGCCGGGCAGGGGGGACACGGGTTTTGGAGGTCGACTCCCGACTCTTGAGGGTGCGCCCTGATTACCGGCACCAGTGGTCAAGAGCCTGGATGTGATTCTGGACCCCTCCTTGTCAATGGAAGCCCCGATCACAAATGTTACCCAGACTGGTGTTTTCCCAGCTGCGCCAAGTCAGGCAACTGGCCCCTTACCTGTCTCACCTGGACTAGACTACTGCAACTCGCTCTACGTAGGGCTGCCGCTGAGGCTGACCCGGAAACTCCAGCTGATCCGGAATGGGGCCACATGGGTCCTTACTGGGACCCCTCGTATGACACATATTCAGCCTGTGCTGTGCAAGCTGCACTGGCTTTCAGTGGACTACTGGATCAGATCCAGCATTCTGGTGTTAACCTTTAAAGCCCTTAATGGCCCGGGACCCACATACCCCCCAGAAGAGCTTTACGCTCCAGAGATAAGAACCTCCTGGTGGTCCCCGACCGGAGGGACATCTGGCTATCCTCAACTAGAGCCAGGGCTTTCTCTGCCCTGGCCCCTACCCGGTGGCCCTCTTTACCGAATAACATCCATGCCCCGTGGGACTTGTTGCCCTTCCGTAGGGCACGTAAGGCAGGGATGTTCTGCCAGGTGTTCGGTTGAGGACAGCAACGGTCTTCCATCTAGTCCGGCATTCTTCCTCCTCTTTCTTCCCCGCCTCCCTCCTCTACGAGGCAGTGATGTCCCAGAAATCATCGCCATCAGATTGGCTGAGCCTGCTGTAAGCTGCACTTTACGTATTCATTTAATTTGGAAACCCTTTGTAAGACTGTTATTTTGTCACTGTCGTGCGCCGCCCTGAGCCCTGTTTTTCAGGGGGAGGGTGGCCTAAAAGTCGAATTTAATAAATAAATAATACTGTAGAACAAACAAGACTGCCACCTTTGTTTTGGGAAGGCGACATTTAGTGGAGGCAGGGAATCTTCTCTACTATTTGTATTCTTCCAAAATCTGTTGTCTTCGAGGAAGAACCGAATTCCATCCGGAGGGGAAAACGGCAGAGGTCTTTCCCAACATGTTAGTGGCACAGAAAGGCAGGGTATGGGTTGGGACTGAGAAGAAAAGTAAGCATCTATTGCCGTCAGGCACGGAAGCACATTTTCCGCCTAGGCTGTGCTATGGACCTCTACAGCAGATTCAAGCTTCAATTGTTCTTTGGCAATAAGAGCTTCCATGCATAGTTTCCTTTGACCCCTGAGGCAGGTGACTCCCATACCGTCATCTGCTGCAAAGGTGGCCTTCTCCCTACCCCCAGGGGTCATTTCGTTGAAAAAGAGGTGCAGGAGCTCATTAGCATAACTAATTAGCATATGCCACACACCCTGACATCACCAGAAGTGTGCCAGAAGGCAACACCCACCGCTCAGGCTCCACTGAACTGTTTTGGATTGCTAGCTATGGGGGGAGGGAGGTGCAGATCTGTCCTTGCAGAGGGGGAAGAGCTTGTACCTAAATAAAAATTGGTCTTAAAGGTGCCACTGGACTGTTTTGGATTGCTAGCTATGGGGGGAGGGAGGTGCAGATCTGTCCTCGCAGAGGAGGGAGGGCTTGTACCTGAATAAAACTTGGTCTTAAGGATGCCACTGGACTGTTTTGGACTGGGGGGCATGGGGGGAGGGAGGTGCAGATCTGTCCTCGCAGAGGAGGGAGGGCTTGTACCTGAATAAAACTTGGTCTTAAGGATGCCACTGGACTGTTTTGGACTGGGGGGCGGGGGGGAGCTCTGCAACGTACCTGGCTGCTTCTTGCTCTGACTGAGGGCTGCTGGGAGCAGGGGGTGGAGCTTGTTGCATGTGCCCACCCCTTTGGGCTCTTTACTGCCGGAGCTCCGCTCCTGTGCGCTCCTGCAGGAAATGACCCCTGGCCACCCAGCAGCCTGCATGTTTTCTCTCCTCGTTGTTCAGAGGACTTTCCTGGCTACACACCTAACAGTGGAGCAGACCAGTGAAGGCCCAGTGTCGTCCTTCCAATATGCAATGAGTTCAGAAGCAGATCCTCCTCCTTTCACATATGACCAAGGAAGGCTCAGGTTAGGGCCCCGACACTCTCTGCCCCCGGGTCAACGGAGAAGGAAGCGAGAGAGCTTAGCATTCAGTTGCCAAATTAAAGACACGCTACCTTGTCGTCATCTTCGCAGGTCATGACGTTGGAGAAAGGGATCTCGGCTTTGAACATCTTACGGCAATGCATGAGTTGGACCAGCAGATAACAGACAGTCTTGAACTTCATTCTTTTGGCAGGCTTTATGTCCGAGAGAATAAGCCCTGGAAATATCTGCAAGAGAAAGACACATATTTTTATAATTAGAGACATACATTGTTGTACATGATACCTTACCGTCAGAATAAGCACGGGGTAGGATTGATGTACAGAAAAGCAAAATGATCGGTCCACCACCACATATGCTTCTGTAAGTATAATAATAATGATAATAATAATAATGATGATGATGATGATGATAATAATAATAATAATAATAATAATAATAATA
>NW_015172612.1:279402-288376 GCF_001447785.1 Gekko japonicus | reverse complement strand
CACAGACACAATATGTTAAAATGCTCTCTATTGAGTATGTGTGCAATATGGGTACGGTCCGCGAGGACGTTCTCCTGCACCAAACCGGTTTTGATGATTGCATTTCCATCCTGACAGCATAGCTGGGGGTTAGCTGTTTTACCCACACAGCAGCCCAGTGGTGTAGGCTAGGCTGAGAGACAGTGACTGGCTCAAGGGCACCAGAAATCAAGACACGCTGGAATCCTCTCCCCCCGTTTGAGACCACACAGTTCATTCATTTTCAGCGTCTATTTTGTTTATTACGAGGTATCGGTGAGAGTGCTGTCGAGTCACTGCTGACTTAGGGAGACCCCAGAGGGTCTTCAAGCCAAGATTAGCAGATAACTTGCATAGCGTTAAAAGTCAGAGCAGCTGCCTCGGCGCCATCTTGGGGAGCTCCCCTTCAAGCCAAGAGACATACGGAGTTGGTTTGCTATTGCGTGGCTCTGTCTAGTGACCCTTTGTACTGACTGGGGCCGACCCTGCTTAGACTTCTGAGGTCGGATGACATCCAGGTCAGGGCATTATGAGGTATGAACTCACATATATACTCTTAAAAGATGCGGGTTGGGTTTTTTTGCAATTTAAGATTGTATGGGAATATTGTATATGCGTGCGTGGGGGACTGTCTAGGCCATAACAACAACAACAACAAAATACAGACATAGCTTCGGAAAATCAAACTGTCAATGTAACCATATGTCTACTATGACTCATGGAATACCAAGACTATTTAGTTGCCCTTACAACAGTCAGCCAAGTGGGCATCTCGAATCTGTCTTTGAAGCTTCCTGTAATGTCTTAGGCCCAGTCTTGCAATGGCCTCCAAATGGAGTGAAAGTGGACCGGAGCAAAATGTGAGCCACTTGGCTGGGTCTGAACCATTTTTCCTGTGCCAAGCATCCACGAAAACATGACCCTCAGGCGGAACCTGTGAAAAGCAAGACTGGCGACAACTCTTGCCTGCATGCGGAAGGTCATGCACAGCACAGGAAAGGGACTCGTTCAAAGAGACGTTTGGCAATCCATGTTTTCAAATTTCTACTGGGCATACAGAATACGTTTTGACATGCATGTTTATTGTGGCTCACCTATCCAGGACCTGGAAATAGTTCAAGAGACTGCATCAGGGGCTTGCAGAGGATGCCTTGGAGATCCCGGACACCTCAAGCGCCTGGTAGGAGTAGCATATACAGAACACAAGAGAATTGGGTGCTCTGGTGTCTCCCGGGGGCTTTGCCAGGTCCCCTAGGTATACCCCAAATCAGGAAAGGGGTGATCATCCCAGAGATCTCTGTCACTTGTCCTGCTGGGCCAAAATTGGATGGAATAGAACCCCCCACTCTCCAGGGCTCTTTTTAGACCCCTGAAAGCAGTGTTCCCTCTAACCTGAGTTAGTATGAGCTAGCTCACTGGTTTTTAGCCTCTGGCCCACACGTTTTAGTCTTAGCTCAGGCAGGATGGCTACAGAGCAAACTAATTCCCCCAAGAGCACTACGGTCTGGGGCCCAAAATTTACTAACTGTACCGGGCCCCAGAGATGCGAAACTGGCCGCTACAAGGGCTAGGGCTTTTTCGGTGGCAGCCCCTACCTGGTGGAATGAGCTCCCGGAGGAGATCCGGGCCCTGCGGGACCTGATGCAGTTCCGCAGGGCCTGCAAGACGGAGCTCTTCCACCAGGCTTTTGAGTAGGGGCTGCCCCCCCGCCCCCTTGTTATATTGTCATCATTGGGGGCGGAAGAGGCCCTAGGAAGAAAATACCTTGAAGAAAACACCTTGAATATTTGAATGCTGAAACCACTGAACGATTATGGGGAACCCTGGACCTGGCCCGTCATCTTGTGAGGTTGTTGGAAATGAAGATCAACGAGCGCTTTAAGTTTAAATCTATACTGGGTTTTAAATTGTATAATTATTTTTAACTATATGAACTATGTTCTTCTGTTTGCAAGATCTCTTGCCTTGTTAGCCGCCCTGAGCCCTACGGGGGAGGGCGGGGTATAAATCTGATAAATAAATAAAATAAATAAATAAAAATAATTTATTGTAGTAGCCAAATCACTTGGTCGTAACTTTAATGCCAGTAGCTCACAAAGTAGGATTTTTGCTCACAAGACTCCACAGCTTAGAGGGAGCACTGCCTGAAAGGTATGCAAGAGAACCATGTCCTGTGCCCTCAGACTTGTTGCTGCGAAGGGGATGGGAGTGGCTGAGAATGGAAGGAAGGGAGCTGCACCACCCCATGCCCAAGGCCCCACAAAGGTCCACGCCCAGCCCTTAGACCCTTATACACATTCTCACAGTAATTTTTATAAAGCCTTGGGTCCTGACTGGTTCCCACCCCTTCAAAAGTTTCTTTACCAAATATTGTTTCTCTTTCTAATATTTATTGTTTGCCAATAAAAGAGGAGGAGGAGGAAGAGGAGGAGGAGATTGGATTTATACCCCGACCTTATCTCAGAGCCTCAGAGCGGCTAACAAACTCCTTTCCCTTCCCCTCCCCACAACAGACACCCTGTGAGGTAGGTGGGGCTGAGAGAGCTCTTTCCAGAACTGTCCTTGAGAGAACAGCTCTGACAAAACTATGGCTTGCCCAAGGTCATCCAGCAGCTGCAAGTGGAGGAGTGGGGAATCAAGCCTGGTTCTCCCAGATTAGAGTCTATGAACTTAACCACTACACCAAACTGGCTCTCACAGAACTGCCCTTCAGAGAACAGCTCCAAGAGAACTTGTGACTGACCCAAGGTCACACCAGCAGCTGCCTGTGGAGGAGTGGGGAATCAAACCCCAGTTCTCCCGGATTAGAGTCCATGCTCCTAACCACTACACCAAACTGGTTAGATGTGCTAACCCAGGGGGTCCGCAGCTTTTTGAGCCTTGTGGGCAACTTTTGAACACTGACACAACATGATGGGTACAGCCAGAAAGTAGCTGCCATAAAATGGCTGCCATAGGAGGCGGGGCTAGTCACAAAATACCTGCTGCAGCACAAATTAAAAACCCCCCCAAAACCAACTGTGTATGAATTATATGCAAAATAAATTCTACTAAATAAAGAATAATGAATGTACAATTCCACTGTGTAGTGGTCATTTGCTTGATACAATCATAAAGACATCAATTTCCTATGTCCATAAACTGGTATACAATCGATTGTCCATATACATCAAAGTCCAATAGGTTTTACCAGCAAAGCTTTTCCAGATGAAAGATCCACAACGAACACTTTCAAAGTGGAATCAGGAATTCCACCGAATGTGCTAGCCGACTGATTGTCTCGTTTCACATCGTAGCTTTTTCAAAGGAAGGCCAGTATCCCATGATTCTCTATGCCCATCTCAGAAGAGAACACTCCGTAAAATTTCTGTGTTGCATTTCCTTGCAGCAATAGTTTGAAAAACTATAGCTGCAAGGAAATTCAACACACAAAAATCAATTCGCACCACTCCTGAGGTCCTGCAGGGAGGCAGGGCGAGGAGGACCAGGCCGCGGGGGATGGTGGCTCTCTCTTGTAATAATAATAATAATAATAATAATAATAATAATAATAATAATAATAATAATAATAATAATACTTTCCATTTATTAATCGCTTTCCCCAGTGGATTTCCCACATGAATTGGGCATTTGCTTCGTATGTACAATCCTTCCCCCACCAAAGGTACTATCCTATCCCCCAATTATACCGAAGAAACACAAACATATTTTCTTATTTCTTCCCTATGGGTAGAAGAATATCACCCTCAAGAAACATGTCCTAAAAGGGAATTTCAGCTCCTCCGGTCCAGTGCAATAGCTGCAGAGGTACCAACACTCAACTCGTTCACACAATCCAAGGGCCTGTCCTTCAGAACCTAAAGAATTTAATAACCTTTTAATAACATATTGCCGTGTTATGAAATCTGTTTTAACTTTCCAGTAATTTGGGAAATGACCGGAATGCAAATGGCGGGTGTTGAAAGCCACGTCTGTTTATGACAGGTGACAGAATAGGGCGACAGTGACGGGTGAGTGTTCACAGCCTCCAGTGCGGCTGCTGTCGTGGGACTCTGAACGGATCCCCGATTAATGAAGGCTCCCCCTTGTGATCAAAAGTCAACGACATCAACTGTTCATTGTTTGACCTTACAATCATGTTTACTGGTTGTTCTCAAATCTCGCCCAGGTGTGGGCTTCCAAAAAGGCCCTAAATATTTTCAAGCCAGTTTGACTTATTGTTTTATGGGGTTTTGGGGAGCTGTGCGAAGGCAGTGCCGCTCATAAGAATTTAGCAGGATTAGAATTGCCACCCCTAGACTCTGAAAGCCCTTTTACATTTAGAGACAGCCCATAAAGTGAAGATTTTACCCAGTGCCCCCTTTCCCTTCTACGCAGAGGCAAGAAGCTGTGCCTGGAAGAATTTTCCCATCTGTACGACAAATCGAAGAAGAGGAGGAGGAGATTGGATTTATACCTGGCCCTTCACTACCCGAAGGAGTCTCAGAGTGGCTGATGATCCCTTTCCCTCCCCCTCCCCACAACAGACACCCTGTGAGGTAGGCGGGGCTGAGAGAGCCCTTTCGAGGACTGCCCTTGAAAGAATAGCTCTGAAAGAACATATGACTGACCCAAAGTCATACCAGCAGCTGCATGTGGAGGGATACACATTTTCTATGGATGGCCAGATTCATCCGGCGTAATCCCGATTAGAAATGTTTCTATTTTTGACCCAGGAGCTTCACTTCAGTGCCCTTCTGTTGATCCTAGCAGAACTTTAAGGAACCAAAGTCAAGAATTCAAAAGAGGGTATTCCTCTCCATTTCCCCTGAGTCCATGGAGACCACGAAGACCACAGAGGGGAAAATGGTCTGACCCATGGATGCCCACTCCCACAACCCCAAGCATCAGTGACCCATAAAAATGTGGTCCCATGATGTGCAATGTAGAACCTTTCGCCAAAGCCCATTCAAACTTTGTTCTCTGTACACGAATTAATTTACAAACTAAACACATAAGACTGTGGGCCCACAAAGGACAAATGTTGAAGGGGGTTCTATTTTTTTTTGTGTGTGGTGTAAAAGGACAAGCGGAGGCTGGACAACCATCTTTCGGGTATGTTGTAGGGCTATCTTTCAGCTATAATCCTGCAGATGTGCAGGGGGTTGGACTAGATGACCTGCAAGGTCCCTTCCAACTCTCTATGATTCTATGATTCTAACTGTGCACTTGGGCAAGGATAATAATGACGGCTCTGCCTTTCGTACCTTTTCAATAAAAGATTTTAGAAGTGTGAATATTTTAAAACCTGTCCTTGCCGAAAAGTGTAAATGGCACATGAAAAAAGCTTCCCTACATTATTACTTTCTCTCCTGACTTAATGAGACTGCAGCAATGATGGAGCTTGCTGTCAGACCAGATTTTTAAAAAGCGGGGGGGGGGGGGGGTCTATGCATAATCCTCCTTTAAATCCAGAGAGGGACTGTTTTACCTTGGAAATGGAGCGCATCCCTGACCATTTGTTGCCTCTAATTATTGATTTTCATTCTTGACGTCTTGCTCAAGCCACTTCGTATTAATGTCAAAAAAGAACGATGCAGAGAGAATACAAAATGGAGCCCACCTTCCAGCTTCTTGAGGTGCAGGGGAGGGGGCTGCAATGCAATATTAAACCGGCAAGCAACACCGGTGTTCAAATAAGGTTCTTTCATCTTGGTTGAGCGGCGGCGGGGCTCTTTTTGTAGCATATTAGGCGACAACCCCTAATGCAGCCAATCCTCCAAGACCTTACAGAGCTCTTCTTACCGGGGCTACTGTAAGCTCTTGGAGGATTGGCTACATTAGGGGTGTGTCGCCTAATATGCAAAGGAGTTCCTGCTACAGAAAGACTCGAGCCTATGGAAGAACGATTCATTCACCTCTGCCCCCACCCCACCCCCGCCATGGGCTTCTTGTGACTTGGGAGGGGGTCCTTCCCTTTATGTGTGTTGCCCAAGAGCACAGGGGGTAGGGAATCGTCAAAAACCAGAACTGGCATCAGCATACCCCAAGGTGGGGGCAGCTGCCGGGGCCCAAAACTCCTGGCGGGGTCCAATGTTGCTGACCCCCCAAACCCACGCGCCTCTCCTGTCACCTGCCCGTGTGCTCTTCCCTGCCCATTCGCTTGCCAGTGCTCCACAACCCATGCTTCCAGCTTCCGAGCACGGAGGGGGAGGTGCACACGGGCAACATGCAGCGATGGCACTGCTGAGAGGCACGGCTGCCTCACAGCAAGTGCACTGTTGGGGAAAGGGTATGAATGTGGCACAGGCAGTGGGAGGCTTGCTGGGGGGGGGGATGCACAGCCTGATTGGGGGTCTGTGGGTTGGAGGGAGGAAGGGGAGGCACGAGGGGGACCCGGGGGTGGGCATGAGGGGGCTCCTGGGCATTGTTTACCCAGAGGAGGAGGAGGAGGAAGAGGAGATTGGATTTATATCCCGCCCTTCACTTGGAGTCTCAGAGCAGTTTACAAACTCCTTTCCCTTCCCTTCCCCACAACAGACACCCTCTGAGGTGGGTGGGGCTGAGAGAGCTCTGACACAAACTGCTCTTTTTCAAGGACAGCTGTGCCAGAGCTTGTGACTCACCCAAGGTCACATCAGCAGGTGCAAGTGGAGGAGTGGGGAATCGAACCCTGTTCTCCCAGATTAGAGTCCGCACACTTAACCACTGCACCAAACTGGCTCTCCAGAGCCAGTGTTTCCTCTAAGCTGAGTTAGTGTGAGCTAGCTCACAGTTTTTTAGCCTCTGGCTCACACATTTTTGTCTTAGCTCAGGAAGGATGGCTCCAGAGAAAACTAATTTATGCAGGAGCCAACTCGCTCGCTCACAACTTTAATGCCAGTAGCTCACAAGGTAGAATTTTTGCTCACAAGACTCCACAGCTTAGAGGGAACATTGAGGAGCCAGCACTCCTCAAAACAAAAAATGTTTAGAAAGCTCAAGCTGGCCGGGCAATCAGTATGCAGGTGCACAATGGCCCTGAAAAGGCTCACGATGCTGGAGTGCGCCAGTCAGTGACACAATGACTGATCTGTGGGCCCCGCGGAAAAGCCAGTCGATATACCGGTGGAATTCACGGAACGTTTTCCCCCCTGCCGGCTCGGCAGACACTCCATTGATGCATACCAGAGATCTAATGCTGTTAGCCAAGTTGTGCAGGGACATCTGTCACGCCCATAAATCAATCACGGACACAGGGATGGGGAAGCGGCTGATTGCTTTTATGCCGCGATGACAGGCGGGAGCGGCGGTTCCCCTCTGTGTGGGGCAGGCGGCCCTTGCAAATCCAAAGGCGTAACGGGGCTCACCCTCAGCCCTTTAACTCACGCACAAACATAGACGGACCTCGACAATATGCAGAAAGGCTCAGCCGCCATGCATAAGAAAGTGTGTTCCAAAAGGGTCCGATACGCCTTGTTTTGCTTGATTGTTTTCTGTGCTCTTTTTGCAGCTAATGTACTACTCGTGTTGGAAATAGGGCTGGCCAGCTCTGCGTTGGGAAAAACCTGGTGATTTTGGGGGTGGAGCTTGGGAAGGGCGGGGTCTGGGGAGGGGAGGGGCCTCAGCCCTTTAACTCACACACAAACATAGACGGACCTTGACAATATGCAGAAAGGCTCAGCCGCCATGCATAAGAAAGTGTGTTCCGAAAGGGTCTGATACGCCTTGTTTTGCTTGATTGTTTTTTGTGCTCTTTTTGCAGCGAATGTACTACTCATGTTGGAAATAGGGCTGCCAGCTCTGCGTTGGGAAAAACCTGGTGATTTTGGGGGTGGAGCCTGGGAAGGCGGGGCCTGGGGAGGGGCCTCAGCGGGGTAAAATGCCACAGAGTCCACCCCTCCAAAGCAGCCACTTCCTTCGAGGGACCTGATCTTGGCCATCTGGAAATTAACGGCAGTGGCAGGAGATCTCCGGGTGTCCCTGAAAGGTTGGCAACCCAGCCTGGAAACCACAAACGCAAAACCACCTCAGCCCTGGCCGCAGGTTATCGTGAACACCCACGCGATCCACGCACAATTGTTTTTAAAACATGCGCTGCGTGATTCTCACGTTACGTTTGACACGCGTTCAGATCAATGTGTGGTTTCCCAAGTTTTGCCCCCAATTTCGTTTGCAAAGTGAGCATCTGTTGGCTTTTTCTTAGGAGGATGGGCACACATGTATATGGAGGCTGTACGTGTGTTCACCGTAGCACAGCTCCCGTATATTCCTCAATGCATATTTCGTTTTAAGTGTCCCTCTCCCCCTCCCTCTAAATGGCCAGGCAGTTCAGAATTGGAACAGAAAATTGTAAGTCGCCACCTTGGATCTTTTTTACTCTGGTTTTGGTTCTCATCAACTGTATATGGATATTTTAAAATGTGTACTGCAGGCTGAACTGCAGGCTGTGGAAGGTCAGTAGTTCAGCAGTTCGAGACCCAGGGTGCCGCATGATGGAGTGAGCTCCCGTCTCTAGTTCCAGCGCCTGCCAACCTAGCAGTTCGAAAGCAAGAAATTGCAAGTAGATAAATAGGTACCACCTCAGTGGGAAGGTAACAGCGTTCCGTGCGCCTTGGTGTTTAGTCATGCCAGCCACATGACCACGGAAACGTCTTTGGACAGCGCTGGCTCTTTGGCTTTGAAGCGGAGATGAGCACCGCAACCCTAGAGTCGGATTCGACTGGCTTTCGAGCAAGGGAACCTTTACCTTTAGTACATCACCCAGAGCCCGGCGTAAGCTGGGATAGGGCAATTAATAAATCAAATAAATAATACTAATAAAGTCACTAGCCTACAAAACTTGACTTGCATGCTTGGTGACACGTGTCTGTGTCAGCTATATGTGGCTTAAAAAGGAAAAAACCCTTTTCCAAAACTCCTCTTGCTTGGTTTAAGGGAGGCCGTTCCTACTTGTTATAAGCAAGGAGAAGAGAAGAAGAGGAGGAGGAGGAGGAGG
>NW_015172612.1:274535-279180 GCF_001447785.1 Gekko japonicus | reverse complement strand
CTGGATCAGACCAGTGGTCCATCTCGTCCAGCATCCTGTCTCACACAGTGGCCAGCCAGTTCCTCTGGAGGGCCAACAACAAGGCAGAGAGGCCGAGGCCTTCCCCTCATAAGAAAATGAGAAGAGCTCTGCTGGATCAGACCAGTGGTCCATCTAGTACAGCCTCCTGTCTCATGCAGTGGCCAACCAGTTCCTCTGGGGGGCCAACAACAAGGCAGAGAGGCCGAGACCTTCCCCTCATAAGAAAATAAGAAGAGCCCTGCTGGATCAGAGCAGTGGTCCATCTAGTCCAGCATCCTGTTTCACACAGTGGCCAACCAGTTTTTCTGGAGGGCCAACAACAGGGCAGAGAGGCCAAGGCCTTCCCCTGATAAGAACATAAGAAGAGCCCTGCTGGATCAGACCAGTGGTCCATCTAGTCCAGCATCCTGTTTCACACAGTGGCCAACCAGTTCCTCTGGATTGCCAACACAAGCGCACAGAGGCTGAGGCCTTCCCCTGATAAGAACACAAGAATAGTCCTGCTGGATCAGACCAGTGATCCATCTGTCTAGCATTCCGTTTCACACAGTGGCCAACCACCTGCCCTGGGTGGCCAACAACCAGAGCACAGAGACCAAGACCTTCCTCTGAAGCACTGGTGTTCAGAGTTACTGCCTCTGAATGTGGAGGTTCCCTCCTAAGCAAACTTCCTCGTATGGGAAGCATGGACAGGCAACAGCAGAGGGTTGTAGGCCTTGTGGATGAGGCCTCCGTACTCAGGAGCACAGTCAGGGGTGTCTGTTACATCTTGCGTGGATGAGAATGGTACCGTCTAATTCCTTCTGATCCAGTGGAAAACCCCAGGCTTTCTTGGGAAAGTAAGGAAAATGGGGGGAACCCTAATTGGAAAACTAACAATCGCTTGCCCATCTCTACTTAGATAACTCCATAAAACCAGAAAGCAGTTTTTGAGCTGTTAGGTGTTCCTAAACAATATGACCCGAATCAAGTGGGAAAACTATGCTTGCTCCACAAAACCTCATTCAGGTACAGTTAGTCTCCCGTCTTTTCCTTGTGAGCTGCTAGAGAATCGGAACATTTGAATATTAATGTTTTAAGGGCTCCCCCCCAATGAAGAATGTTGCAAATATGGCACCAGACTCTAGCATCCATTCATCCCCCCCCCCTACAAGCATTGTTAAGGCACCAGCATCAAGAAGTTCTTCTTCATTGAGAACCAGTTTGGTGTAGTGGTTAGAAGCACAGACTCTAATCTGGGAGACCCGGGTTTGATTCCTCACTCCTCCATATGCAGCTGCTGGTGTGACCTTGGGTCAGTTACAAGTTCTCTCGGAGCTGTTCTCTCACGAGCAGTTTTTGAAAGCGCTCTCTCAGCCCCACCCACCTCACAGGGTGTCTGTTGTGGGGAAGGGAAGGGAAAGGAGATGGTAAGCCACTCTGAGTGAAGGGCAGGGTATAAATCCAATCTCCTCCTCCTCCTCCTCTTCTTCTCCTTCTTCTTTGAAAGCTTTATGGAAATTAACGGGAGTAATGCTTGCCTAGGCTTTTGCGCTGTTCCTGTTTATTTCAATCGGCTTTGTGCAGACAAGAGGCCGTAGTGCAGCAGCAGACCATCTCTTTTGCATGCAGAGCGCCCCAGGTTCTGTCCCAGGCCTCTCCAGTTAAAAGGATCAGGTAACAGACGAAGTGGAAGACCTCCACTTGAGAGCCCGGTGAGCCGCTGCCAGTCAGAGTAGACAGGACTGACCTGCGTGCACCAATGGTCTGATTCAGTGTAAGAGAGTCTCGTGGATTCTCTGCTCCGGCCAGGGATGTGCCCATAAACATTTCTCTTACGGTAAAAAAAAATATCAACAAACTCGTATTTGTAAATTTCAGCATGTAGCCATTATCTCTCTCGTCTCTCCCCGCCTGTTCTGATAACGGTGCCTATTTTTAAGAGCAGAGAACGTAAACAAGGGAGAAAAAATAGCACCGAGAATGATGTGTCGCCTCCAGCAATAAAGCGCAACGGTCTCATTAATGATTGAACCGCCATAGTCTGGGAGAAGTGACCACGTGAGCAGCAGCAGCGAGCAGGCTTAGTTATCTAGGTCAGGTTAGCGGGCTGGAGGTAAAAGTCTGCCTCGTAATGCACAACACATCAGTTCCTGCCGCTCGAAGAGCGGGTGTTCCAACGTGTCAGGGGAAGGGTTTCCCGGGCTCGCTGACCAAATTCCAGATGGCCCTGCGTCACCTGGAGAGCTGGTTGCAAGTGGGCACGGGGAAGGGTGGAGCCCCACACAGCCGGGGCTGGGACAGTGGAGACGCTGAGAGGGGTGAGGGTTAATGAACGGACGGCCCGAAACAGAGCTCTGGCAGCAGTTGCCCTGAGGATCTACAACAAGATCTCTGAGAAGGAAACTGACGCACCTCCCTCTCATGCCCCTGCTAGTAATCCAAGGTGAATCTGTTGCGGTGGAAAGCGCTGTTGAGTCGCCGCCAAGTTATAGCGACCCCGTAGGGTTGTCAAGGCAAGAGGCACTCAGAGGTGTTTTTGCCATGACCTGCCTCTGTGTAGCAACCCTGGACTTCTTTGGCGGTCTCCCACCCAAGTGCTAACCCAGGCTGACCCCGCTTAGCAGCAGGGACCTGATGAGATCCGGCTAGCCTGGGCCGTCCAGGTCACAGGAAGGGGAATCTTTTAAGTAGCATTTATTCTGGGAGTGCTTTCTAGCCGGATGGACACTGCTTTGCTTTCAGGGCTATTTATTCCTTTGGTGTAGTGGTTAAGTGCACGGACTCTAATCTGGGAGAACCGGGTTTGATTCCCCACTGCTGGATGACCTTGGGCAAGCCATAATTCTGGCACAGCTGTTCTCTCAAGGGCAGTTCTCAAAAGAGCTCTCTCAGCCCCACCCACCTCACAGGGTGTCTGTTGTGGGGAGGGGAAGGGAGTTTGTAAGCCGCTCTGAGACACCTTTGGGTAGTGAAGGGCGGGGTATAAATCCAATCTCCTCCTCCTCCTCCTCCTCCTCTTCTTCTTATTGTGCATTGTTCTTTGTAGATATTTGCCGGGCTTTGGGGAGACTGTTTTTAATATTCTTTTAATCAAAAGGCCGTTTTGTATAGAAGGGAGGAGGCAGGATACACACACACACACACGGATACCTCCCCCCCTCCTGGTCACATATGAAACTGCTGCTCCTTGCCACAGGCTGAAGCCAGCTTTATCACACATCCAGAACGACTGATGTATGGCAAGCCACAAGCAATGCTCTCTCTAAGCCGTGGAGTCTTGTGAGCAAAAATTCTACTTTGTAAGCTACTGGCATGAAAGTTGCGAGCGAGCGATTTGGCCACTGCACAAATTAGTTCGCTCTGGCGCCATCCCTTCCTGAGCTAAGGCAAAAACGTGTGAGCCGGAGGCTAAAAAAACTGTGAGCTAGCTCACACTAACTCATCTTAGAGGGAACACTGGCCACAAGTACCCCATCTTCTTGCAGGACCCCCGGAATCATCCTGGCCGGAGCCACAGCTGTGCCGTGTTTGCCATCTTGCATCTGCCTCCTTATCACTGCTGTCTGGCTGATTCTTTGGGGATGCAACGGTTGGCGCTACCAGTTTGCTCACCAAAAGGGGCAGGTTTCCCCAAAGCAGTCACCGGGCAGAGGAAAGAAACACCCGATCCCGGACATACCCAAGGGCTAGACTCCATCAGCAGATGTGTGTTCCAGTCCTGTGTTCGCCATAGTAACGCTCCCGCAAGAGTAAAAAGGTAAAGGTCTCCCTTGCTTGAAAGCCAGTCGAGTCCGACTCTAGGGTTGCGGTGCTCATCTCTGTTTCCAAGCCAAAGAGCCAGCGCTGTCCGAAGACGTTTCCATGGTCATGTGGCCGGCATGACTAAATGCCAAGGCGCACGGAACGCTGTTACCTTCCCACCGAAGTGGTACCTATTTATCTACTTGCAATTTCTTGCTTTCGAACTGCTAGGTTGGCAGGAGCTGGCACTAGAGATGGGAGCTCACTCCATCATGCGGCACACTCGGGTCTCGAACTGCTGACCTCCCGACCTTCCACAGCCTGCAGTTCAGCATCTTAACCCCTTGAGCCACTGCAGCTCCTGAAGACATATATACTGCACTCTAAGTTCTTTATTTTCCACACAGACACTGTCAGCTCACTGACTGACTCTGACTCCAACTCAAAACTCCAACTGCTTCCTCTAACTGACTTTCATAACTGATTTTTCTATAACTCACAAACTGACACTCACACAGATCCACTTCAAAAACTCCTCCCACACTCTCTCATCCTCCAAAGGTGCCACACTGGGGAACCCTGTGTTAAGTGGTCAGTCGGCAAGCTCTGATGTGCTCCCAGACAAGACAAGACAAAACAAAACATACCTTCCTCCGATGAGATGGCACAATGAAAAAGGTCTCAATGTTATGCTTCTTCAAGAAACTGTTCCTTTCATAGCCAAACCCTGGTTCTACCTCGTAGTCACCATTTAGGCACTCTAAGGTGGTCTTTGTTATATGCACTTTCCTGAGGAGGCAGGAGGAATAAACAAAAAAAACAGAAAATGATTTTAATGCCACAGTACATTTCAAGCTATGCAGCTATGGAAATAGGGTTGCCAGATACCTACCCCCCCCCC
>NW_015172612.1:213161-274498 GCF_001447785.1 Gekko japonicus | reverse complement strand
CTCCCCACCCCCAATCAGCTGGCTGACCGGGGGGGGGGGACTTACCCTGAAAATGATGTGCAGTGACGTGTCTATGTCACTGCCTGTGTGATCTGCAAGTGACATCATTGCATCCGGGACGTGGGGGGCAACACTCTGGTATTTGGGCAAAAACTCTATGGTAGAAGCCAACTGACCATAGAGGTTTTTGCCCAAATACCAGAGCGTCGCCCGACATCCTAGACGTGATGACATCACTTCTGGGTCATGTCGGCAGTGACGTGGACACATTGCTGTACGTCAGAGGGGCCGCCCTGCTGCTCCCAGTAAGCCCCTCCTCCCCCACCGGTTGCCAGGAGGGACCGAGCAACCCCATATGGAAAGCATATAGAAGTGTCCATCTCCCCAAAGCTTATAACTGTATAAAACCCCAAATACCTATATTCCCTCTCATTAAACATCAGAGTTAATTCTAACACATGAGCCTACTGCTGTATTCTGATACCCTAAAACCGACCTTTTCCAATCTGGCTCTGGGCCCAGTGATAGGATAGAGGCCGCTGTGATCATTGTGGGGGACACATTTCATTTGCAGGTGGACAGAATGCTTTTAGTTTTGCTTGGTCTGCCATTGACATAGTTGGCCATGTCCGACTGTTGAAACGCTTGGAGAATAAGGGAATGGACCTGGCCCTCCCTCCCGTGCATGGGTTTGAATTGCGCCGCCATAAGGTTAAGGGGCCCCTCCAGGACCCCCCTCCCTGTCCTGTGTACCAGCCTGAGCCGCATTCCTTTCCCTGCACTTCTCCTCTCCTTATCTCTGACCTTGTAGGCTGCAGATGTAGTGTCTCCACATAATTCATCCGTGAGACTGGTTTCGGTTCCCAGCTTTTAGTATTAAGGGCCCAGGCGGGAGTCAGGCCGATTGGCCCGTAGTGCTTTTGAATCTACTATATCTCTCCCTGAGTCTAGGGGTTCGCCATTCCTAACAGTGACTATGCTCATGCTACCATTGTACTGGCAATAAAAGTATAACCTTTGAAAAAGGGTGTACTCCGTTGCTTGACTGTGGGTCCTGACAAATTATTGTTTTCAATTGTTCTTATGCTATGAGTTTCAAAAGCTTGTCTTAATGTTTTGCTTGTTTGCCCTCCTGAAAACCCTAAGCTTGGCTGGAAAGACAGCATAGACATTTTTTTGGAACACGATAAATGAAATGGGAGTATAAACATGGTTTCAAATCACTCTTATTTAACCAAAGTCAAGAGGGTCGTTGTTGGGGATTCAGAATCCGCTGTGTGAGATTGGACCGACGGAACTGTCTCGAGTTAGACTATCCCCCATGTATGAATGTAAGACCGCTGAATGAGGTCATCGATCCAAAGCTTTGGAGAGTGGAATGGCATCAATATGCTTCTTTAAATAAGCCCCCCAAAATGAGGTCAAACGGCTGAGAGAAAACAGGCTGAAACTGAAGCCTGAAAAGCAGAGCCATTGTTGCCCAGAAAGGCTTTTGTTCTGGAGGGAACTGAGTTGGCCTCTCTGGGTGGAATGAAGCTTTCTGTGACAGATTTGGTGACAACTGGCCTGATCTTCCTGGAGTTAGCCATTTTGTTAGGGAGGGGGGGGAAGAGAGACTGTTGTGGCCAAAAGCACTTCCCCCCCCCCCATTACATCAAGCATGCAAGTTGTCTCCCCTCTTGGACTCAGTGGACCTAGCCACAGCGATTCATGTTACAGTAACCCTGATATTGCAACATACTCTATATGGGAATGTGCTTGAAGACAACCTTGAAAGTGCAACTGGTTCAAAAGACAGCAGGCGCATACCACACAAACTAAATAACCCACTTTCAATGCACTTTGCAACTGGATTTTATTGTGTGAAATGGCGAAATCCACTTGCAAACTGTCGCTGAAGTGAATTAAACTGCGTTGTTTAGCATGTATGAAAGCACCCAGCATCTTGATTATTAACTGAGGCTAGCCACTTTATACAGTATACCAGGGATATAGCCAGGATTTTTTTTCCTTCGGGGAGCATTTGAATAAGTCAGGGCGGGGTCACCCTCCCACACCCCCTCATGAGCCAACCAGCCCTGGGATCTCCCTTGACTCACCTGGGAGGGAAGAGCTGATTGCTGCTTTGCACATGTGAAAACAAGAAAGGCCGATTCCCCACCTGCATACTCCGAGAGCCGGAAGGAAGTGGCCTTTCCACCCTGCTTTCCTCTCTAGGATTCTGGCCTCACTGGTCTTCCCTACTGTGGGGCTGAGACAACCAGGAGGCAGTGACAGACGGGTCTCCTTGCCAAGGTGCTCACCTGCTGCCACCGAGAAGGTGGTGGCAGCAGCAGCAGTGGCGGCACTCTCTGCCCAGCCCCTGGCCCAGCCACGTCCTACCCACAGGGCTACCTCTACCAACCGCTGGGCTTTGCTGTAGATAGCGTAGGGTGATGGCTTGGCAAGATTAAAAAAAAAGGGAGGCCTGGGCAGTAAGTCAGGGGGCCTGGCCCCGAGATGTCCCACTGTAGCTATGGGCCTGCAATATACTTATTCTGTCATCGTTTAGACTGGCTGCCTCATTGTCTTCAAGGACCATTCACGGTGCTGGCCTTACTTCTAAAACCCTTCATCAGGTGGGACCCTCCCCATAGCTAAAGGATCATGTCCTTCTATATATGCTGATGCGGCCGCTCTGCTCAAACCAGCAGGCTCTTTTGTCAGACTGGACCTGCAGATAGGAAAGATCTGTCACTCTTGATCCAACTTTTCCCCCCCTGTGGCAGCCTACAGGCCGTGGGATGGCCTTCCAGAGGCTTCCAAAGTCACCATTCTCAAATGCTTTTAGGAAAACGTACCAGCCTGGATTATTTAAGAGGGTAATGGAATGGTTTCCGAGACTGCTGTGTTTCTCTGTTTTCTGTTTTCGAGTGTTTACTGTTTTGGTATTTTATTTACTGGAGTTTTAATTATGTTGTTCATCACTGTGGGTCTTTTGTTAAGGAGAAAAGTAACGTAGAAACTTCTAGAACTGGAAGAAGTTGGATTTATACCCCACCTTCCACTACACAAAAGAGTCTCACTGCATCTTACAATCTCCTTTCCCTTCCTCTCCCCACAACAGACACCCTGTCAGGGAGGTGGGGCTGAGAGAGCTCTCTCAAGGACTGCCCTTGAGAGAACAGCTCTGAAAGAACTTATAACTGACCCAAGGTCACATCAGCAGCTGCATGTGGAAGAAGAAGAAGAGAAGAGATTGGATCTGTACCCCGCCCTTCACTCGAAGTCTCAGAGTGGCTTACAGATGCCTTTCTCTTCCCCTCCCCACAACAGACACCCTGTGAGGTAGGTGGGGCTGAGAGAGCTCTGAGAGAACTGTCCATGAGAGAGAACAGCTCTAACAGAACTATGGCTTGCCCAAAGTCATCCAGCAGCTTCAAGTGGAGGAGTGGGGAATCAAACTTGGTTCTCCCAGATTAGACTCCGCGCACTTAACCACTACGCCAAACTGGCTATTGGCTATTAAAAATAAATAAAACAACCATTTAAAAATGCTGAATAATTACGTCAGCTTTTCAGAAAGACGACTGTAGAGGTTCTAACGTTTATATCACTTTTACTGTCAGATTTAAATGGTTTCGGCAGTCCTTCTGCGAGGAATCCTGCGAGGAATCCTGCAATCTGGACGTTGTGGAATCCTGCAATCTGGACGTTGTGGAAGAGGCCAGGGACCCCCTGAGACAGAATTCTCAGCCACCCTTACCAAAAGTACAATTCCCAGAATTCTTTGGAAGAATACAAAAAACATACTAAAATGAACAGAAGGCTGCAATGCGGTTATAGCCTGTCAAAGTCACTCAGCACTTCAGAAGGCGTTCAGTCCATAAAATTTGACAGAGGAGAGACACAGAGAGCCTGTTGCCTCTAAAACTTACCCAGGCAACCCTCCGGCCTCCATGACATTAGCGAGAGTCACATCGTTTGACCAAACATCGTACTGCCATTTGCGAAGACCCAAGACGCCACACAGCACCCTCCCGGTGTGCAAGCCGACTCTCATATTGAGATCTACTTCCGTGGCTTCAGCGACTGACCTAAAATGTGGAGAAAAGAATACCGCCTGTTAGAAGGCAGGCTATCTGTATGATACTTCTACTCCTTTCCTCCAGAACTAAAAGTTTATTCGTACAATTAGGGTCAAAATACCTTAGCTGGTACAGTTACCTAACTACGTGAACTTTTTCTGTGGTCAATGTTCCTTCAGATTCCAGAGAAAGGTCTAGATTTCTTAAATCGACGTTTTTCCCCTTTCCTGACAGAATGTAAAATCGAACAAAATCCAGCGGAGAGCAAACGTGTGTTTGTGTTAAATGAAATGGTACAGGGGAAATGCTGGAAAGGTCATCATTTTCCCACTGATACCGTTCTTCTCAGTTGTGCCACCTGGACACGCGAAGCTACTTTATACTGGATCCGGCCACTGGTCCATCAAGGTAAGTATTATCTACTTGGACTGGCATTGGCTCTCCAGGACCTCAGGCGCTGGTCTTTCCCGTTATCTGCTACCTGGTTCTTTCACCTGGATCTGCCGGGGGATTGAACCTGGGATCTTTCGTGTGCCAAGCAGACGCTCTGCCACCGAGCCACAGATTCCTGATACAATTCTACTGCTGGAGCTACAGGTCCTGGAAGTTGCCTGGTTAGGGCTGGAGAGGCTGGAAAGGGGAAGACTATTAGTCCTGGTTCGGGGAAGAAATGGGCTGCTTCCAGATGGGTGTGAAAATGCACCTCCCCCCCCCCCGGGGCAACAGCAGCAAGTGACGTGGAAACAGCATCTACACTTGTGCCATTCCTGTTGCCACTGGCTGCTGCCCTTGCCCCAACTCCTCCCTCCTTCCCCCACCACACCTGTGCAAAAGTGCAGACACAACAGCTGGGCCCAGAGGGTGGCCTGGAAACCACCCCTTTCAGCATCTCTTTCTTTGCCAAGCTGTGCTGTAACCAGGGCTATTTTGGGGCAGGAACGCACAGGAACGGAGTTCCGGCTGGCTCCCGAGTTGGCCACGCCCAGCAGGGACTCGTTAGCATAATAGGCCACACCCAACAGCAGAAACTCATTAGGGTTGGCTACATTAGGGGTGTGTGGCCTAACATGCAAAGGAGTTCCTGCTACAAAAAAAGGCCCTGGGTTTTGACCACAAACAAGGTAAACAGAATAACAAGCAAAAGGTGGGTGTGGCTGGATGACCACACTTCTGGTAATGTGGGGTGTGGCCTAATAGGCTAATGAGCTATGCTGTCAGGGGTGTGGCTGGATATGCTAATGAGTTCCTACTGTTGGGTGTGGCCTATTATGCTAATGAGTTCCCACTGGACTTTTTCTACAAAAAGAGCCCTGGCTGTAACACTACACAGCAGCTTAGCAAAGAAAGGGGGGAAAGGCTTACGAAGAGATAAAAAGAGGAGAATAGTACATGGCATTGAACCGCAACGTTTTGGAAGTGGAAGTGGTCTACCTTTCTTCTCAGGGTGGCGATAGGTGGAGAGCCCAGATGGATAGTCCCCCAACAGCCGCTCTGCATTTCCCTCCTTGAACTCAAAGGGAGAACCCCAGGAACACCATGACTAAGGAATGAGCAAGCCACCGTGTTAGCCTCCCCATTTACATACTCCTACTCCCAGTTTCCTGCCCTGAGGAACTGAGTAGCGGGAGAACAAAAATGCCCTCCACATGGTGGAGCTCAAGGAATTTCCCCTAGTCTCTATGGTAAAGGCCACAGAGACTAGGGGAGGCAGCCTAGGCTGTCACCTGGAATCATATCATCCCCCAAACTCTGCCATTCCCAAGAACTGTTCCTCAAATCTCCTAGAATTTAATGAGGCATAGTTGGGAGCCCTACATTAGGTGGATGTTCCTCTTATATCTGGGGGTGTTCTGCATTCCATGCAGGGGAAAATCCCCATTCGCAAGCTGGCTTGTATTGTGAGCTAAGATTAGCTCAGTCCAGCAGCTGAGACAATCTAAAGCGGGAAGGCAGAGCCATCAAGCTGGACAGCCCACAGAGATCATCATATTAAAGGATTCAAAGCTGTTTTTATGATAGTTTTGAAAGGTCTCCCATACAGCAATCCCCTGGAATACTCTGAAGCTTCTGGCTCTATTTACTGCCTGGAGCCTTAAAAATAAGCTTTGCACGGTGCTGTCTGAGCCGTGATTAGCGTCCAGGACGTGGACCAAAAGTAAGGAAATATTTTTTGATTGTGATGAGATTTGCCCAGCGGTGCAATGAAAGACTCCAAACAAAATCTTGATGGAAAAGAAACCGAGAATCGAGACAGTTCAGTTCGGCTCCAAAGACAATGTCCATAACCCCAGTTTCTCCAGGATTAAATTACAAGCGATATTTATACCACTGCTACAATCCCTCCCCCTGATTTCCCCTGCTTAGAGATGTGAAGACCCAGAAAAATAACACAGAAATTGGGGGGGGGGACAGTTCCCCCAATTTTTTCCTAAGGCCCTTGTTTCAATTTCTCTAATGGAAAAAAATCAGAAATGGGAGTGCTGAAAATAACTCCTATGGGATATTTTTCTCTTTGAGAATAAAAAGAACACATTTTTAAAGACAAGGTGAGCATGCTGCAGACATAGATAGCCCTGAAATCCAAGATGCATTTCTGCACCTTAGGAAGAGGATACCTGATCTTCACGAGGGGTAAAAGCTGAGCTTTCATTGCTTTTCAGCTCTTGCATAGCTTCTGTTGATATTTGGCCCTGACTTCCCTTGGGGTTGATCATTTCATTGTGACATAACCACAGACTGGGTAACCAGCAGCTTATTGCCCTATCTTTCTGGAGGGGGAAAAGGAGCAGGAAAGTTCCATCGAGAACTGAGCTCTGTGTAACCAGTAACCACAGAAGGAAGACAGCATCTTGCTGGAACTACATCCAGGTGTAGATATTATTATTGAAAGCTAAGAGTTTCAATTTATTGTAAATCCAATATAAAAATGTACTCAGTTAAAAAAAAAATGTAGGCTCCGGCCCCACGTGCCGGAAAACGCGCGCGCGAGGGGGGGGGGGCGTGGCTATTTGCGCCATCGCATTCTGACCTGCTATTATGCAATCAAATGCGCCGGCGGCGCTCCGGGGTTTCGTCCTTCGGCACACGCTGCAAAGAGGATGGCCGGAGGGAATAGGCGCCTGTCGGCACGATCACACCGAACGAGTCCATCTGCAACCCGTGGCAAACCATTTGCTAGTAGATCCTTGCAGGTACTTTTTAACTGCGCGTCTTCGGCAGCACGCCACGGGTTGGCCATGGGTGTGCTACGCTTGCCAGATGCTGCAGTGTGATCTCGCCCCGAAAATCTGCCCAGCGTTCATGCCTTTCGCGTGGCAAATTCTCCATGTGACCGGGGCCGTAGTTTAATCGTTTAATGTAGTTTAATAATCAGAAAACGTGGGGAGAGCTGCCCCATAGTATTGCCAAATGTTGGACATGACTGAATGGCTAACAACAACAGCAACAACAGTTCAATAATCTATTTCATGTTATTTACCAGAATGTTTGTATTTTCTATTTAACTCCTATTTTTATTCTTTATAGGTAGCAAGAATTAAGCTACCTGTGCTGGAGTAGCACTGGGTGCATCAGCTTCTAGTTTTCTCTCGCACATTGGGTATACTTGCAATTTTGCTTGCAGAAAACGAAGGCGTTTATAATTTTTAAATTCCATACACATCAAACATTGCACTTTTATGTGCTAAATTAGAACTGATGCATCTCATATTGTGAAAGCAGTAAAATTACTTTAGGTTTGACTGGACACATAGGTCAGTCCCCCGCCCCCAGTCTGTTTTTTCTCTCCAGGAAAAAAAAAACAAATACATTTTTTAAAAAATTTTGTTACCGTCAAAATTTCTGGAAATTTTACATCTCCACCCCTGCTGTTTTCAACACCACAGAAAGCAGTGGTGTTGACATAACCAGGGCTATTTTTGGGCAGGAACGCACAGGAACAGAGTTCCGGCTGGCTTCAGAGTTGGCCATGCCCACTACAGGCCTTCCCTCTGCATGCGTAGCTACAGAGGGAAGGCCTGGAGAACAACACACACCCCCCGGGTCTTGGGGGGGGGGGGGGGGGGCTGGAAGGATTGGAGAGACATTTAAATGCCTCCCCTGGCCTGTCCAAAGGCTGGCTTGCCTGGGCAAGCCAAGGGAAGGCATGGGGGTGTGGCCTAATATGTTGTCAGCTGTGCTGTCAGAGGGTGTGTCCTAATATGCTAATGAGTTTCTGCTGTTGGGTGTGGCCTATTATGCTAATGAGTTCCTGCTGGGCTTTTTCTACAAAAAAGGCCCTGCATAAAGCTTTCTATCTCTCTAAAAGAAAACGCTGAGCGAATTAATCCATGCTTTTGTGAAACAAGTATAGTTACTATATGGCCATAAATTCAGCTAATGTGTGTCAGGGAAGGAAGAGAGAGAGAGAAAAACAGAGCATTCCCTCCTAGCCACATGAGGCAAGTGATGTGGGTCAGGTTGGGAGTGGGTCTGCCAGGTCCCCCCGGCCAATGGTGGGGGCTGGGGTGGCCAGATCCAGGGTGAGAGAATCTCCTGGAGATTTGGGGATGGAGCCTGGGGAGGACAGAGACCTCAGCAGGGTAAAAAGGTAAAGGTAAAGGTTCCCTTGCTCGAAAGCCAGTCGAATCTGACTCTAGGGTTGCGGTGCTCATCTCCGTTTCAAAGCCGAAGAGCCAGCGCTGTCCGAAGACGTTTCCGTGGTCATGTGGCCGGCATGACTAAACACCAAGGCGCACGGAACACTGTTACCTTCCCACTGAAGCGGTACCTATTTATCTACATGCAATTTCTTGCTTTCGAACTGCTAGGTTGGCAGGAACTAGAACTAGAGATGGGAGCTCACTCCGTCTTGCGGCACCCGGGTCTCGAACTGCTGAACTACCGACCTTCCACAGCCGGCAGCCTGCAGTTCAGCATCTAAAATGAAGTCCACCCTCCAAAGCATCCATTTTCTCCAGGGGAAGTGATCTCTGTACTCTGGAGATGAGCTGTAATTCTGAGGGATCCCCAGGTCCTACCTGGAGGCTGGCATCCCTAGCTGAGAGTCAGTTTAGAAAGCACTTCATCACTCAGTGCAGCTCGACGGCACAAAAACGAGGGAAGGGGGAGTTCCCGCCTTCCCTCCTGTGCCATTTTCTGTAGCAGAAATGGCCGTGGGGGGGCTGTTTGTCCGTCTGACAGTCTCCTTATGTCTTCAATCACATGATTCCAGTATTTGTGGAAACAGAGGAAGGGGCAAACAGACCCCCCCCCCCCCGGCAGCCATTTCCACTAGGGAAAATGGCATGAGGTGGAAGGCAGAATCCTCTCTTTTACCCTCAAAGTGCTCCTGTGCTGCAATGAGAGACGGAATAGAGGTGAGTCCTCCAACAGTACGTGTGACCAGGGGTCATTTCGTAGAAAAAGAGGTGCAGGAGCTCATTAGCATAACTCATTTGCATATGCCGCACCCCCTGACACCACCGGAAGTGTGTCAGAAGGCAACACCCACCGCTCAGGCTCCACTGGACTCTTTTGGATCGCTAGCTATTGGGGGGGCATGCAGATCCGTCCTAGCAGAGGAGGGAGAGCTTGTACCTGAAGGAGGGTCGGGGGGGGCTTTGCAACTTACCTGGCTGCTTCTTGCTACTCGTGGCCTGACTGAGGGCTGCTGGGAGCAGGGGGCGGGGCTTGTTGCATGTGCCCGCCCCCTGGGCTCCTTACTGCCAGAGCTCCGCTCCTGTGCGCTCCCGCAGGAAATGGCCCCTGCGTGTGACCACGGGTTGGGGTGAGGGTCTCTCTGACCCGACTCACAATACATTTCTCTGGTAGGTAGACCCTAAAACCCACACTGGTGTCTCTTGAAGTGGGGCTCCTCTCTGCAGGTGCCTTCAATGGACATTCTTCCAGTTTTGACTTCCCGTTTTGACTCACTGGCAATCACACAGTAATATTCTGGAACAATTACTCAAGTCGAATTATTCAAAAGCTGCACTGCTCTAGTGACCTCTGTTTTGATCATGCTAAATTACCCCTTTCCTCAAAGACAGCCTCCAGTTCACGTGCTACCAAACCATTGGCGAGCAGTCAAACTATATCATTTCCTTGTTTATCTTCTGGCTGACACTGATTTGCTTATTTTTTTCCCTCCTATAAATCTCCCCGTTTGCTTAATGTGTATTTACCTTACGCAGCAATGACAAGTGACAGCAAACCAAATGCTGGTATCAAAGGGAAATTGCTGAAACCGTCTCATTACGTTTAATTTTAACCTGTCATGCAACCAATGCAAACTTGTCTCAACAAGTGCAGTGTTGCAAAAGGTGGTTTTCAAATAAATATTTAAAAATTCAACTGGACACTGCGTTCGGAATGCCTTAATTTCGGAGGATGCAGATAAATTCTGTTTCCTCCCCTCAACAAGAATAAACAAACCGTGGTCTTGCTTACAAATGAAATTCATCTTATTTAACAGTTCCTACAGAGCTCTTTAGGCGCTGCGGTGGCTCAAGTGGTTAAGACACTGAACTGCAGACCAGAAGGTCGGTAGTTCAGCAGTTCAAGACCCGAGTGCCGCAAGACTGAGTGAGCTCCCGTCTTTGGCCCCAGCTCCTGCCAACCTAGCAGTTCGAAAGCAAGAAATTGCAAGTAGATAAATACGTACCGCTTTGGTGGGAAGGCAACAGTGTTCTGTGCACCTCAGTGTCTACTCATGCCGGCCACATGCCCACGGAAACGTCTTTGGACAGTGCTGGCTCTTCAGCTTGGAAACAGAGATTAGCACCGCATCCCTAGAGTTGGATACGACTGGCTTTTGGGCAAGGGAAACCTTTACCTTTACCTTGCAGGGCTCTTTACACTGCAGTTAACTTTTAAGCAGATACTGCACACCCATGTTAATATAGGGTTGCCAGGCCCCCCTCGCTGGCCACTGGCAGGGATGGGGGGGAGGTAGGGAGGGTTGCCAAATCCAGGTTGGTAAATTCATGGGAGATTTGGGGGGTGGAGCCTGGGGAGGACAGGGACCTCAGTGGGGCACAATGCCACAGAGTCCACCCTCCAAAGCATCCACTCTCTCCAGGAGAACTGATCTCTGTAGTCTGAAGAGGAGCTGTAATTCAAAGGGATCCCCACCCAGGCCCCACCTGGCGGCTGGCATCCCTAGGTTAACATGAGTCCTCTTCAGCTATTATTAAAAAGCACTGAGACATAAACTTTAACAGGTTTATGTCTCACTACTTTTTAATAATAGATATACCCCTTTTCCTCTGCTTTTTCTTGGGGGGGTGCTTTTCCATCCTGACAGTTACACCATGCCGCACAGTTAGACTGGAGACCATTAGTGCCTTAGAGACCAAGAAGGGTTTTTTGGGGGGATAAACTTGAGAGTCCAAACTCCCTTCCTATCTGACGAAGGGAGCTTTGACTGTCAAAAGCTTATAACTTGAAAAACTCTTTGGTCTCCAAAGCGCCAGTGGGCTTGAATCTCCGCGAGATCAAGATGGGTGGCCGCTGTGTTGGTCTGTCTGTAGCAGCAGAAAAGAGCAAGAATCCATTAGCACCTTGAAGACGGACAAAATTTGTGGCAGGGGAGGAGCTCTCGTGAGCCGCGGTAGCTGAAGAAGTGAGCGGCGTCACGGCAGTTCATGCCCTGCCGCATATTTTGCTAGTCTTTAAGGTGCTACTAAAGGAGCTGCGGTGGCTCAAGTGGTTAAGATGCTGAACTGCAGGCTGTGGAAGGTCAGTAGTTCGAGACCCGGGTGCCGCATGACGGAGTGAGCTCCCGTCTCTCGTTCCAGCTCCTGCCAACCTAGCAGTTCGAAAGCAAGAAATTGCAAGTAGATAAATAGGGACCACTGTAAAGATAAATAGGTTAAGACGCTGAACTGCAGGCTGTGGAAGGTCAGTAGTTCAGCAGTTCGAGTCCCGAGTGTGCCGCATGACGGAGTGAGCTCCCGTCTCTCGTTCCAGCTCCTGCCAACCTAGCAGTTCGAAAGCAAGAAATTGCAAGTAGATAAATAGGGACCACTTCGGTGGGATGATAACAGCGTTCCGTGCGCCTTGGTGTTTAGTCATGCCGGCCACACGACTACGGAAATGTCTTCGGACAGCGCTGGCTCTTCGGCTTTGAAACGGAGACGAGCACCGCAACCCTAGAGTCGGACTTGACTGGCTTTTGAGCAAGGGAGACTTTTACCTTTACCGAAGGTGCTACTGGACCCTTGCTCTTTTCTGTTGAATCTACGCAGTTCTACTGCAGACCAATATGGCTACCCTCTGAACCTATCGCCAAACTGCACGCTGGCTCCTAGAGTGCCAACAGCGTTATTCTCCGTGGTTCACATGGGTGGTGACCTGACAGCCTTTTAACAAACAGAACGAAGCACTCTCTTTTCCCTCACTCCATGTTCATGGCTGTGGCAAATAATAATGCCAGTCTGCACAACCGTAAGGACTCTTCCAAGCCAGATTCAGGCCACTGACCAAGCCTTGTGCGTTGCCAGGAGTTATTTCCCGGCCTAAAGCTGGGGTCTGAGGCAGGCAGCAAAACCGGGAGGTTTTACTGAGATCGTTGTGGGCAACTGTTCATGGCGCCTGAGCTGTGTTTTGCTTGGCAAGTCACGAAATGGGCTGACTGGCGGATATGGAGGGAGCCCAAAAAGTTCTCCTCTGCTTGCCTTGATTCACTGCCTTGTCAAAGAAAGAGCACAGAGCGGAACAGAATGGAATGGAATGGAAAAGCTCTGCCCAAAATCCACTGTGAGGAGGGGGGGGGGGGAAATGACCGCCACCCCAACATAAGAGAAAAAAATTCAAAAGAGCACAGTGCCACAGAGACTGGAGAACACAACCAATGTTCCCTCTAAGCTGTGGAGTCTTGTGAGCAAAAATTCAACTTTGTGAGCTACTGGCATTTAACGTTGTGAGCGAGCGATTTGGCTCCTGCATAAATCAGTTTGCTCTGGAGCCGTCCTTCCTGAGCGAAGAGAAAAATGTGTGAGCCGGAGGCTAAAAAATTGTGAGCTAGCTCACACTAACTCAGCTTAGAAGGAACGCTGAACACAACCACTCCAAAACAAAGGGTGATGCGGAATGAAACTGGAGTCCAGTGGAACTTCAATGACCAGCAACTTGAAAACATGAAGCTGTCTTATACTTAATTGGGACAGTTATGACCTGATCAAAGAACAAATGTAAAGAAAACAGTCGTGAGAGTCTGACCCACAAATCAGGCAGTCAACAAGACTTGCAAAGGAAATGCTTTCTGTATATTATTGTCAACAAGCCCTACAACACAATGAACAAACCCCTTCAAATCATAAGAACATCCTTGTGTAAAAATACATCAACGTCGTCTCCGGATTATATAACGACGTTTCAAAATTGGATCTTCCTCAGGAAATAGTACAAAAGCTCTCATGCTCATAAAGTGCTTTACAAAAAAAAAACAAAAGAGGAAAGATAATACATTCAGATAGGACGCTGATCTCAATAAGTATTCAGGCTCAAATATGCTGCTAGGCTTCTGAGGCGTCCCAGGCGTCTCACCCACAAGGATTTTCTTATGATTTGAAGGAATTTGTTCATTGTGTTGTAGTGCTTGTTGACAATAACATACAGAAAACAGAGCCAATTTGGCATCGTGGTTAAGTGCGTGGACTCTAAACTGGGAGAACCGGGTTTGATTCCCCACTCCTCCACTTGCACCTGGCTGGATGACCTTGGGCAAACTGTAGTTCTGATAAGAGCTGTCCTTGAAAAAGAGCCGTTTCTGTCAAGAGCTCTCTCAGCCCCACCTACCTCACAGGGTGTCTGTTGTGGGGAGGGGGAGGGAAAGGAGTTTGTAAGCCGCTCTGAGACACCTTTAGGTAGTGAAGGGCAGTGTATAAATCCAATCTCTTCTTCTTCATCATCTTGTTTGCAAGTCTTGTTGACTGCCTGATTTGTGGGTCAGACTCTCATGACTGCTTTCTTTCCATTTGTTCTTCTATACTTAGACCATTGGTCCACCGAGGTCAGTATTGTCTGCTCTGACTGGCTGTGGCTCTCAGGGGGTCTCAGGCACAGGCACATTATCTCCTACCTGATCCGTTTAGCTAGAGATGCTGAGGATTGAACCTGGGACCTTCTGCGTGCCAAACAGATGCTCTACCACTGAGCCACGGCCCTACATTTATTCTAGCGTATTCTTTCCTGAAGTATAAACGCACCAAGTCGACTGATATACACAGGGCTCTTTTTGTAGAAAAAGCCCAGCAGGAACTCATTAGCATAATAGGCCACACCCAACAGCAGGAGCTCATTAGCCTATTGGGCCACACCCCTGCCAGCACAGCTCATTAGCACATTAGGCCGCACCCCCATGTTACCAGAAGTGTGCTCATCCAGCCACACCCACCTTTTGCTTCTTATTCTGTTTACCTTGTTTGTTGTCAAAACCCAGGGCTTTTTTTGTAGCAGGAACTCCTTCGCATGTTAGGCCACACACCCCTAATGTGGCCAATCCTAATGAGTTCCTGCTGTTGGGTGGGGCCTATTATGCAAATGAGTTCCTGCTGGGCGTGGCCAACTTGGGAGCCAGCCGGAATTCCGTTCCTGTGTGTTCCTGCCCAAAAATAGCCCTGGATATACACAACAGAAAGGTGTGTGTACGTGTGTCTGGGAAGGGGGAAAACGATACCAAGAGACGTTGGTTCAAAACAGAGATCCAGTCCAAACAGGAATCGGTTCAGTTGGAAGGAATGGGGGATGCTCCCAAACATGGTAAGACTGGCAACATGCGGATTGAAATGAGAATAAGCGGATACAAGAGGAAGTGACAGAGGCACCGCGGCTGTTTCCCGCGAAGCATGAGAGTGACTGTAGGACTTACGTGATGGTGTCAATCATATCCAATCCCATTTCGACACAACAGTGGGCATGATCCGTTTTGGGCTGCGTCAGTCCTGATACACAGTAGTAACAGTCACCTAGGATTTTTATCCTTCTGCAGTGGTTCTCCTTTAATTAAAAAGAAAAAGAGGATATACATAAAACAAAAATCTGTTTCACTGTGGGCAAGGTATGTTTCTACACTTGTGCAGACCGTATGATGGATACCTGTTTTTAGAGTTGTATGAAACTCCACCTCTCTTGTGAAGTCTATGATACCAAACTCTGCACCTCCTATAGGAATGAACAACCCAATCTTAAAAAACGTGTACTCAAAATTAAGAAGGAACAGGATTGGCTTTGACAATTATTGAAAGTTAACAGACATAAAAAACAGATTAAGATACAAAAACAAAAAATGGAGGGAGAAGTTACCTATAGATATGTGTAAAGGGGGGGGAAAAGAAAGGGTGAGATGAAGAAGATCTAAGAAGTGAGCAGGAGGTTGGAGCACTGTGGGAAGCTGCGCAGGGGGGGGGGGAGGGA
This sequence comes from Gekko japonicus, assembly GCF_001447785.1. Classification (NCBI taxonomy): domain Eukaryota; kingdom Metazoa; phylum Chordata; class Lepidosauria; order Squamata; family Gekkonidae; genus Gekko; species Gekko japonicus. The sequence goes on along the minus strand of NW_015172612.1, from coordinate 259,034 downwards.
AGAGGGTAGGATGTATAAGTATAAAAGTTTGTGACTTATGTTTGCCTTTGTTTATTATATCCTAATAAAATGTTTTTTTTTAAAAAGGAACAGGATTGCAGTATAAGGCATTTTGCACCTATTCATTCCCTCCCATCCTTCTCTCTCTTTTCCTCTTCCCTGTTGTTTTCCCGTCTCAGTCATAGAACCAGGGGTCATTCCGTAGAAAAAGAGCTAGGGGAACTCATTAGCATAACTCATTAGCATATGCCACACCTAGGAAGCCCTGCGAAGGCCCTCCCTGGCCCCAGGCAGGCAGGGGTGGGGAGAGGCAGGGAGGAAGCAACTTACCCTCCCTCTTCTCCTGCCTCCTCCTGGCTGAATGAGGGCCGGAAGCGGGGCGGCCGGAAGCAGGGGGCGGGGCTTCATCATGTGCCCCGCCCCCCTACCTCACCCGGGGGAACTGTGTTCCCCCGCGATCCCCCCCAAAATGACCTCTGCATAGAACATAAGCTTCATGGGGCAGAGACCAGTCTTAAGAGAACATAAGAACATAAGAGACGCCAATGTTGGATCAGGCCAAAGGCCCATCCAGTCCAACACTCTGTGTCACACAGTGGCCAGAAATACCAGTGCCATCAGGAGGTCCAGCAGTGGGGCCAGGACATTAGAAGCCCTCCCACTGTTGACCCCCCCCCCAAGCACCAAGAAGACAGAGCTTGGGGTACTCCATAAAGCCCATGTATGCATTACCATGGCGTGTTGCTCTGTCAAGCACTAAATAAACAAGTTGAAAATGTCTTGGACAGCTGATGTTCGAAAACAAGTCAAAAACAATTTATTTAATTTTATTTAAAAATCCAGCCTCTGCTTTTTTTTCAATAGCACATGCCCAAGCAGGCAATCAAAAGCATAAAAGCAAAGACCAAACCGGTAATTGTTCTCCCTTTCCCAAAGTACTAGAACACGAGGGCATCCAATGAAGCCGATGGGCAGTAGGTTCAGGACAGACAGAAGGAAATACCACTTTACACAGAGAGTGATTAAAATGTGGCATTCGATGCCAGAGGATGTAGTGATGGCCACAGGAAGACACAGCTTCAGGAGGGGATTTGATAGATTCATGGAGGATAAGTCTATCAGTGGCTACTAGCCATGGTGACTGAGGGGGACCTCCACGTTCAGAGGCACCAATCCTCTGAATCCCAGAGCCAGGAGGCAATATGCGGGGAAGGCCTCGGCCTCTCTCCCCTGTTGTTGGCTGTCCAGAGGAACTGGCTGGCCACTGTGTGACCTGAACACAATGGATTGCTGCAAAGTGCATACAATTAAGAATAATAGACAATAATTAAACAATAGTACTGATGAGCTTCATGATGTTTTAATCTTTGTTTTTCAACAATAGGGCGCCACCAAACAGAAGATGATGACGACAGCTCTTTGCTAACAGTTACACCTTTCAATCTTGTTGTCCGATTGAAAGGTGTAACTGTTAGCAAAGAGCTGTGGAAGAAGTTATCTGAATTTAAGAACACCCTTGTGGTTGACTTTATTGCACAAGAACGCTGAACTGAGACCTGTTTAATAAAGAAACTTGGAAACGAACGGTAACTCGGGAGGTTCGTCCGTTCATCTTGACGTCATCATCTTCTGTTTGGTGGCGCCCTATTGTTGAAAAACAAAGATTAAAACATCATGAAGCTCATTGTCTATTATTCTTAATTGTATGCACTTTGCAGCAATCCATTGTGTTCAGGTGTCATTTCATTGCTGCTCCCTTTGTTGGTATATGGCCACTGTGTAAGACAGGATGCTGGACTAGATGGACCCTCACTGGTCCGATCCAGCAGGGCTCTTCTTATGTTCCCAAAATAGGTTGTAGCAGCAGCAGCAAAACGAACTAAAGCAGGCAACCGTGGACAAAAGTATCAAATTCATAAAAAGCAGTTGCGCTCTGCTTAGAAACCAGCCATAAACTCTAACACTGAAAGAAGCATAGATAAAAGCACTTCAAGACAGCTGGGGCGGGGGTGGGAAGAGCCTATTTCATCCAGAATTGATGGCAAGGAAGAGCGCTTCACCCTGGTGCAAAACGGGGGACATTTTAAGCATTGAGGCATGGAGCTGAGAATGGTATAGGGTTGCCAACTTTTGGCTGGGAAATTCCTGGAGATTTGGGGATGGAGCCTTGGGGAGGGTGGGGTTCGGGGAGGGACCCTGTCACAAAAGTGGCTCCTCAGGACAGAAGTCTTTGCATTTTCCTGTGGGACTGTTAAGCCCTAAGTTCTATCTGGATAGCTTCCAAGCTACAAGGTGCCATAATAAGGAGCACCTGCAGTTAGTTAGCAGTTAGCTTAACAGTGGCCAGCTGTGAGCTGTCAAAACAACTACCTGACATCTTACCATCTTGACAGTTCAAGATCTAGGTCAATTGACTGAGGCCTGTGATTGGTCAGTCAATCACAAACGTGACAGCTGAGCGAGGATAAAATCAGGAGTCAGAAACCACAGAGGGAAGACCAGAAGGGTGGGTAAGGAAAAGGCACAGAGGGTGTCAGAAATGATGTGGAAGAACCGTCTGCCCAAAGGACTTGTGGGCCTGGAGGAAGAGGCTGTCACTCACTCCAGTAATTTCTGCTTCAGTGCTGTTGGGAAGACAGCTGCACAGGGTCAGCGTTAGTGGTTAGAGAGTTAGATTTGTTATGTTTGTTATGTTTGTCTTTGTTTCAATGTATATACCAGGGGTGTCAAACATGCAGCCCGGGGGCTGGATCAGGCCCCCGGAGGGCTTCCATCAGGCCCGCAGTGTAACTGCCCGTCTCCTCCTTCCAGTTTTGCTGCTGCTGCATCATAGCTTGCTTTGCCAGACTCTCTTAATCACTCTGCCATTTCAAGTTTTAACCTGGGTCCTAGACTCAGAACTCTGAGCATGAGATTTCTGTGGTGAATGCCAATCAATCAAAAGTAGGTTTGCAGCTTACAGATACACACCTGAACAGCATACTCAAGCGTGCAACTGCACAGATGTTTTGATGCAAATAATTCAGAGCAAGAGGTCTCAGTTATCAGATACTGTTAAATAAACAAAATATTGCAAGAGTGCTAATGTTTTAAGCATGGTTTTTATGTTAAGTTTAAAAAAACCCTTTGTGTTTGTGTTGAGTTTATATCTCCGCTACCTGGCATTACATCTTGTGACACACGTGACCCGGCCCAGCAAGGTCTCGTTTATGTCAGATCTGGCCCTCATCACGAATGAGTTTGACACCCCTGGTGTATACCCTTTCCCTTATTTGTTTGTTTTTATTATACTTTTGTACATTTTTGATTCTGTTTTAAGGTGCCTGGAATGAGCTACTGGCCCAGTGCATAAAATCACACTACCAAAGGAGATTGGGTTTTTGAAATATTACCTAAGCTTTTCTCATCACCAAGCTAACCTGAACCTTTGGGGGGGCACACCCCCGGGGGTTGTGCCAGACCCTCAGGAGGTTATAATGCCATTGAGTCCACCCTCCAAAGCAGCCATTTCCTCCAGGGGAACTGGCCTCTGTAGTCTGGAGATGAGCTGTAATTCTAGGACATCTCAAGCCCCCACCTGGTGGTTGGCAACCCTTAGCAACTGCAGCAGTTTGAAGAGGTGACAATAGCCCGGGTGCAGTTTTGTGGCGTAGTGGTTAGGGTGTCAGACCAGGATCTGGGAGACCTGGGTTTGAATTCCCACTCTGCCACGGAAGCTTGCTGGGTGTCCTTGAGCCAGTCACGCACTCTCCGCCTCACCTGCTTCAGAGGGTTGTTGTGCAGAAAAAATGGAGAAGAGGGGAATGATGTAAGCCACTTTGGGTCCCCATTGCGGAGAAAGGTGGGCTATAAATTAAGTGAATGATAAATAATATTATAATTAATGGCTTACAGTTCTTCCTAAATGCATGTGGTCCTGGGGCTGCCACATCTGGGTTGGGAGGTTCCTGGAAATGTTGTGGGTGGAGCCTGGGGAGGACCTCAGTGGGGCATAATGCCAGAGGGTCCACCTTCCAAAGCAGCCATTTTCTCCAGGGGAACAGAGCTCTGTAGCAAGTAGGGCTGCCAAGCTGCGGCGGGGGATCCGCATGTCTTCACAGGATCCCTGCCGTGGGGGACAGCGATACGCGTTGCACCGCCGTTGCCAGGATGTGACGCTATGCGTCGCTCTGGCAACGGGACTCCAAACAGCCCCGTTGCCAGAGCGACGCATAGTGTCACATCCTGGCGACGGCGGTGCAACGCGTATCGCTGTCCCCCGCGGCAGGGATCCTGTGAAGACGTGCAGATCCCCAGCCGCGGCTTGGCAGCCCTAGTAGCAAGCTGATCAGTTGTTATTCTGGGAGGTCTTCAGCCACCACCAGGAGGTTGCACCCTATCAATGTTCACTGTGGAAAAATTATTCCAGTCCAATTACAGTCCACAAGTTTGCTGTTTCTTCTTCTTTTGTTGTTGTTCCTTTATCCCACGTCATGCAGTGCGGCTGCTTCCAAACAAGTGTCATGTGACTACAGATTTCCCGGGTAAACGATCTGTTTCCCTCAATGCTTCATCAGGTCGCTTTCAATCTTCCCTCTAAGCTGTGGAGTCTTGTGAGCAAACATTCTACTTTGTGAGCTACCGGCATGAAAGCTGTGAGCGAGCGATTTGGCTGCTGCATACATTAGTTTGCTCTGGAGCCATCCTTTCTGAGCCAAGGCAAAAATGTGTGAGCCAGAGGCTAAAAAACAGTGAGCTAGCTCCCACTAACTCAGCTTAGCGGGAACCCTGGCACTTTATACTTGGAGCCCATGCTCTACATCTCCGACTCAGAATTAATCTTGTATTTTCTTGGCATCTGCTGGTTCTATCTCATTACTTACTCTCTCATTACTCACTATCACCTGGAGGTTGGGCAACCCATATATGGCCAGATCACATAAAAGCAGGATGCTGGCCCTGTGACGGAGCCTCTTCCCTTCCTTCAGGCATTCTCTGCCCCTTTTCTTTCCTATCCATTCTCTAGGGCTTAAAGTCTGGATTGCAAAGAGAGACGCTGTTGTGCACTTCGTCCAGTTTCACAAAACTTTTCTCTCCGAAAGATTGATGTGAACTCAGACGTTAGGATTTGTATGTGAGTTTATTTTAGGATATTTTAACCAACATCTTGGTTCAGTTCAAGCCCATAGAACTTTTATTCAGTGCTTCTGGGAATAAAAAGAGAGGCGTTCGCTATGGAGTCAACGAGGCTTTCCAGATTTCTGTTGCTGTTCCCTTTGAGAGGGTTGGATTGGCTGGCTTTCTTTGTGAATTTATATGCTTTTGATAGGGATTGTTTTGCGAGACCTTCCATGTAATTGCTGAGTATCAGAAAGTCCGAATGCTCGCGAATGGCCCTTTAAGAAAGACTATGCATGACAAATCATGATGCACCAAGCCTTGGGACAGCCACAGTGCATTCCTAAACTGAGTTACACCATCAAACCCTATTGATTTACAAAATCCCAACTGTGGCTGCGATCACGCATACCAAATAATCCACTTTCAGTGCACTTTCAATGCACTTTCGAATTGGGTTTTGCCAGTTCACACAGGGCCCAATCCGCATCTAGCATTTGCTCTGCTGTTTTACCAAACCCACCCTGGAACAGAGATTCCCCTCTACATTGCATGCCTCTTTCACTTTGATTGTCGGATTTTACGTCAGTGTCCAGACTGCATGCTGCTTTCACTTCCTTTGATCGCTCAGTTTTATGGTAGGCGTCTGCGTAGTTTTATGGCCATTCAGGGGTGACTCTGCGGTACCTTAATGTGGTTTTGAGCCACATCTCTTTCTGTTCCAGTGTGGGTTTGGTAAAATAGCGGCGCAAATGCTAGATGCAGATGGGGCCAGTAAAATCCAGTTGGAAAGTGGACTGAAAGTGGATTGAAGGTGGATCATTTAGTGTGTGTGATCGCAGCATCTGTTTAGGATGGCACGGCCGGTCTCACAGCCCGCCTTTGGCCTTTTTTGCTAGCTCCAAGCCCAGCATTGTGAAGTGAGGCATGAGGTCAACACAGTCTCTGGATAACGGATGAAGACAAGTCAGCACATCTGTGCAGCTTCAGTGACTCTCTCCTTGGCTGATGTAAAATGCTGTCTGAATGATGGGAATTAGGAAGGCAATTCAAGCGTTCTCAATCGATTCCAAGGAGCAGGACTTAAAGAGGAACCTGAAGAGGCCAGTGTTCCCAACAATTCTTTGCCGTTATCCATTTACTGTATTATATCTTGCCTTTCTCCCCAGTGTGATCCAAACACAGGTTATGTTGTTTTCCCTTCCTCCATGGTACTCTCACACCCAGGGCTTTTTTTGTTGAAAAAGGCCACACCCAACAGCAGAAACTCATTAGTATAATAGGCCACACCCCTGACAGCACAACTCATTAGCATATTAGGTCACACCCCCATGTTACCAGAAGTGTGCTCATCCAGCCACACCCACCTTTTGCTTCTCATTCTGTTTACCTTGTTTGTTGTCAAAACCCAGGGCTTTTTTGTAGCAGGAACTCCTTTGCATGTTAGGCCACACACCCCTAATTGTAGCCAATCCGAATAAGTTCCTGCTGTTGGGTGTGGCCTATTATGCTAATGAGTTCCTGCTGGGCGTGGCCAACTTGGGAGCCAGCCGGAACTCCGTTCCTGTGCGTTCCTGCCCAAAAATAGCCCTGTTGTTAGGCATGGCACGTGCATTATTACCTGCATAGCACTTCAATAAAAAGCACATTTTCTGAGAGTATAATTCCTAGCCGAATCACTGAACATGATATTGAAAATTAAAATAGTATCTTATGTATCTTGTCGGTGTTTCTCCCCCCCTTGCAAATCTGATGGTAATAGTGTGATGCCTGGTGCCTGTTTGCAACACTTATCCACAAAAGCCAATATAGTTTTTTTGTGGGAAAATCAGTATTTATTGAGTCCCTGAACATAATACTTAACCATATTTTTTTGCCACTGCTGTCGATGACAGATGTATCTTGCAAATAATCTCATGACGGGAGCCTATTCTAAACCCAGTTGAGACAATATGAAATTAGCCTTTGATTTCAGTAAATTTCACTCTACATGACTCAATAGGGAAATCTCCACTTTCCGTAGTCAGCTATTTTCTTCATCCGCATCTATTTATAGTAGCCGATGCCTTAACAATTTGTTTGATTGTGTTCTTGTTTCTTTTTCTCCACGCAGCTGATTATCAGTTCTGAGCGGACTAACAATAAAATCTCTGGAAGGGGGGGGGGAATCCTCATTTGTTATGCAAATTAACGATTTGTTTTCTGAATGAGTTCTTACTCATAATTCTCAGAAAACATATGAATGAACAAAATTCACCCAAACAATGGGAGTTGTAAATTCAAGTCAGACTTGAAGAGAGCCGCTTCTCTGGGGAAAATAAATGTTTATTATCTCATCAGAGAATTTGTGCAGGTATATTAAAATGAAACATGGCTTGCTAAGCACCGTCTTCACAGCCTCTCAGGGAAAAAAAAGGTTCAACATCCAATACACATTGTGAAGTAACAGTGCCAAAATAAATCACAAAGGTTTTGGTCCTGTGGATTCATTTCAATAGTGGAGACAGAAGAAGGTGTTCCTAGAGTGTTCAGTTTTGAGCAGCACTATTTAAGAAGGATATAGACAAGCTGGAACATGTCCAGAGGAGGGCAACGAAGATGGTGAGGAGTCTAGAGACCAAGTCCTATGAGGAAAGGTTGAAGGAGCTGGGTCTGTTTAGCCTGGAGAGGAGACGATTGAGAGGTGATGTGATAACCATCTGCAAGTACTTGAAGGGCTGTCATATCGAGGATGGTGTGGAGTTGTTTTCTGTTGCCCCCGAAGGTCGGAACAGAACCAATGGGTTGAAATTAAATCAGAAGAGTTGAGGGCGGTTCCTCAGTGGAACAGGCTTCCTTGAGAGGTGGTAGGCTCTCTATCAATGGAGGTTTTCAAACAGAGGCTAGATCAGGGGTGTCAAACATGTGGCCTGGGGGGAAGATCAGGCCCTCGGAGGGCTGCAATCCGGCCCGCAAGGCCCTGGCTGTTTCCTGCTTACTTTTCCAGTTCTGCTGCTGCTACTACATCACAGCTTACTTTACCAGACTCTCTCAATTGCACAGGAGAGATAGATAGGCTAGATAGGATTGAGAGTATCTGGTAAAGCACTGTCTGAGGCTCCTCCCCCTCCTCCTCCCAGGGGGTGGGAGGGAACCAGCCAGAATTCACTTCCTGGCCAGGCTGCCTCAATTGTATACAGGAGACAAAGGGAAGCCTTTCTTTCCTTTCACTAGTTGAGGCTCCTCCCTGAAGGGAGGCAGGGAGGGAGGGAATGAGGGAGAGCTTGCTTTGCTGGGCTGCCTCAATCCCATGGCAGAAATACCAGGCACCTTTAAGACCAACAAAGTTTTGTTCAAGGTATGAGCTTTTGTGTGCCTTGCTACAGTATGTGTGTATTCTGTTGGGATCCTTATGCCAGGGCTCTCCTGGGTGCAACTGGGTTCCCTCCCCCTTTTCACTGTGTTCATGCTTTCATGATCCAGTCTTTCTCAGTAAGAAAGCAATGTGAACTATTTTAGAGGAGGAATAACAATAAACCAGTGAGGTGGATTAGGCTGAGAGTGTGTGTCCAGACCAAGTTCACCCAGCACATTTCCTTTGTAGGAAGTTGTAGTTATTTATCTGGGGAAGACTATAGTTTTATAGACAAACAAACAGCCCTTGGTCTGTGTCAGGATGTCTTCTCGTGTTCTTGACCAGCACATGAAGCAACTTATGTACAAAAGCTTGCAATGCCTAGCCATTTCATGTTTTCCCCTGGGTCCTAGGCTCAGAACACCGAGCATGAGATTTCTATAATGCATGTCAATAAATCAAAAGTAGGTTTGCAGCTTACAGATACACACCTGAACAGCATACTCAAGATTGCTACAGCACAGACATTTTGATGTAATAATTCAGAGCAAGAGGTGTCAGTTATCAGAGACTGTTAAATAGACAAAATATTGTAAGAGTGCTAGTGTTGTAAGGATGTTTTATTTAAAGTTTAAAAATATTTAATTGTGTTTGTGTCCTTTATATCTCTGCCTCCTGGGATTGCATTTTATGACACACACAGCCCGGCCCAACAAGGTCTCATTTATGTTAGATCCAGCCCTCATAACAAATGAGTTCGACACCCCTGTGCTTGATGGCCATCTGACAGCAATGCTGATTCTGTTAACTTAGGCAGATCATGAGAAGGAGGGCAGGAAGGGTTGCATCAGTGCCTAGTTCTTGTAGCCCTTTCTTACATGCCCAGGGAAATGCTGATAACCACTTTGGGGTCAGGAAGCCATTTTTCTCCAGGCCAGTTTGGCCAGGCATCCTGGAGGTTTTCTGTCATCTTCTAGGCATGAAACAGGGGTCACTGGGCATGTGAGGGGAGGTATTTGTGAATTTCCTGCGTTGTGCAGGGGGTTGGACTAAATGGCCCTGGAGGACCCTTCCAACTCTATGATTCTATGCCAGAGCCTGCTGTCAGAAGAAGCTGTTCCCTGATGTCAGAGATATATATTTTTTCTAGTCTCAGATAGGGTTGCCAGGTCCCTCCTGGCAACTGCTGGGTCGGACTTAGTGATGGTAGGCCTCTGCCCAGGCTGGTGATGCAGCGATCTTGCCAGTGATGTCTCTTCTGCCATACACCGGATGTGATGTCAGTCTGTTGCTGGTGACATGGGATGCTCTGGGCAAAAACTCTATGGTTTTTATGAAAGCAATTCCTTTTCAACATGCACCAGAAGTGACATCAGTGTCTATGGTACGCACTAGATGCTCTAGTATTTGGGCAAAAATTCTATGTAGAGATTTTGCCCAAATGCCAGAGCATTCAGTGTGTGTTGGCAATGTGCTCACTGCTGACATCACTTCTAGTGCAGGCTTTAAGTGAATCGCTGCACTGTTGACTGTACTCCTGCCTTACCAGCAAGTCTCCCCGCCGGTCAACTAATCAGTGGCAGAATCTCCTCTGCAAAATCCTTCCTCTGCCGTCTCCAGCATACTTTATTCTATTTATTTTTATTTTTCGGATTTTTATTCCACCCTGCCCAGGCGAGCTCAAGGCAGATTACAACAAACAGACTCAAAAACTCATTACAGTCAAATTACATTGCATTGAAATTATTAAAACAGTAAAATCCAGAGGTAGCAGCAAGTTACATAAAAGACTGTTAGTGCTATATAAATGGAGTCAGAACATTTCAGTCGATTCGGAACTAAAGCAGGGAGGCCAGCTAAGCTGGACGCCCACCGTCTCACCCAAAGGCCTGGTGGAACAGTTCCATCTTGCAGGTCCTGCAGAACAATAAAATGTCCCGCAAGGCCCTGGCCTCCAGTGGAGCTGACTCCACCAGGCCAGGGTTAGGGCAGAAAAAGCCCTGGCCCTGGTTGAGGCTAGGTAGACATCCTTTGGGCTGAGGATAACCATTAAGCGTTGATCCAGCGAGTGCAAGTCTCTGCAAGGGACACATGGAGAGAGGAAGTCCTTCAGACTTCTTCCTTGTCCTGAGATTTCCTTATCTATCCTTATTTGAAGATGTAAAATACAAGAATATGTAAATACAAGAACTGATGGGCATTCAATGAAATTGCTGAGGAGTCAGGTTAGAGTGGATAAAAGGAAGTCCTTCTTCACCCAAAGAGTGATTAACACATGAAATTAACTGCCACGGGAGGTGGCGGCTACAAGCATGGATGGCTTCAAGAGGGGATTGGATAAACATATTGAGCAGAGGTCCATCTGTGGTTATTAGCCACAAGGTGTAGATAGGAACTCTCAGTCTGGAGCAACGGGTGCTCTGTATTCTTGGTGCTTGGAGGGGGGTCAACAGTGGGAGGGCTTCTAATGTCCTGGCCCCACTGGTGGACCTCCTGATGGCACCTGGTATTTTTGGCCACTGTGTAACAGAGTGTTGGAATGGATGGGCCATTGGCCTGATCCAACATTGGCTTCTCTTATTGTCCCGGAGCTGACCGGGACCGTCCGGCTGCACTCCCGGGGATGCCAGTCCGGAGGGCCCGAGCCGACCCGTGGAAGGCGGGGGTCTTCGCTCTTCAGGAGGGCACCCCGGCAACGGGGAGGCGATGGCGGAGATCCCGGCGGAGTCGAGCCCAGACGGAGAGGGAGCACAGCGGACGCCGGCCCGGGCAGAAGAGGAGGAGCGGCGTGGCGACGCAGGCCCCGGCTTCGGCGAGCAACCCAGGAGACGCGGGCGCGCCCGACCCCGGTCCCGCGCACAGCCCCCAGCCCGAGACACGGCAGGACGGGAGAACAACGCCCCGGCCTGGGGGCTGGAGGGGCGGGTCGGCGTCTTTGCCTTTGGGCGGGGGCGGGGCCCAGATGCTGGGGCGTGTGGGAGCGGCGAGGGGAATAAAAGCGCGGCCGGAGCAAGCCGATGAGGAGGCACTGGACTGGCTGCAAGCCTGGCAACTCTACTGAGTGCGAGAGAGAGCGCGAGCAGAGACCGGCAAGTGACAGCAGTTCCAGGCAGACCCGAAAGAGGGGAGGAGTGACGGAACTCCTCCCAGGGTCTGTGCCTGAGGCACGCTCCGAGACCAGCGAAGGATCCTTTCCCCTCACCCATCCACAACAGCCACAGCACCTCCCTGCGTTCAGGGGTGGTCGGCTACACAGGGGAGAACACGGCAGAGGGTCCAGCCCCCGGGCGGGAGGAGTCACAGCCTCACACTTATGTTCTTATGTTCCTAGGATCTCCTCATTTTTGGCCAATCAGAGAGCCATTTGTTTGCATTAAAGCTTCAAACCCTATAACTGAGGCCAGAATCTTCATCAATAGTTTCATTTCCCCTCCCAGGTTAAGATTATTCTAGAAGACTTTGAAAAGTGCTCAGGGCTACGAGTTAATATGGCAAAATCAGAAATTCTATATCTTAACGTTAATAGGGAAGAGTGGCAGAAGATAAATAGGAACACGAATATAGGACTGGGTGTTAAGAAATTTAAATAGGTATAGTTTTGCAAAAAGATTTTTACAAAATTTTTACAAAATGACAAAATGACAAAGGATAATTATGAAAAAACATGGAAAAAATAGAGAGGGACATGAAAAGATGGAATCATAAAACGCTAGGGATATCAACTAGAATAAGAAGTGTTAAAATGTTTTGGGTACCAAAGTTAACGTACATATTCCAAATACTGCCTCTGGGATCGATGGAAAAAAAAATTGAACAATGGAACAGAATATTAAAAGAGTGGATATTCAATAGTAAAAATGTAGATTTCATAAGAGAATAATATATAGTCACATATCGGAATTCAGATGGGGAATCCCGGACTTAAACATCTATTATGAAGTCTTTCAAATAAAACCAATATTAGAAATAGGCGAGGAAAAGGCACAGAAGTGGGTTAAATTTGAGAACGAAATCAACAGTAATATAGGAAGATTTGGTATTTTTACCATAGTAATGACGAAAGACTTAAAACGAACAATAGGTCCTAGAAGAGCATCACTAGAAATTTGGAAGAAAGGGTATCCATACTGGCTAGGGAAAGTCTCAAGATGGACCCCCCTCGAAATAATAAACAAGGAAGTATAAGAAATTAAATGGTGGGAAATGCTAAAAACTAAAGGCTACTCTAAAGTGGGCAATATGTTTAGGCGGGGAAACTTAAAACCCTTACAGGAAATAACAGAAGAGATAGGCAAACAATATTGGTTAAAAATAGCAGGGCTATATAAGATAGTTACAAACATTAGTGAAAAGGAAGACCTCTGGATAGACACACCAATGGAAGAAATATACAAAGAAATGGCTAAGCAAAAAAAGGGACTGGTAGGAAAAATATATAGAAAGATGTTAACAAATAAAAATAAAATAACAGAATATTTACAAAAGAGATGGAATCATTAAGGTCAGATAACAGAGAGGACGGTTGATAAAATTATGAAAGGAATTGAAGAGATCAAAGTAACCAAATTTAAAGAACTGGAATACAAATTCCTCACAAAATGGTATAAGACACCAGCACAGCTAGTTCTTCGTGCTGGCATTGTAAACATGCTAAAGGCTGGTATGCGCACATGTGGTAGGAATGTGCAGAAGTAAAGACCTTTTGGAGGGAAATTACTGAAATCATTAGGAAAGTATGCAATGTAGCATTACCTATAGACTTTAACCTAATGCTGTTAAGCACAATAGGAAGCCCGTTATTGGATAAGAAAATTCAAAATCTAGTCAAGGCTATGATACTGGCGGGAAAGGCAGTGATCGCTCAGGGTTGGAAAGACAAAAGTAAATGGACAATAGAAATCTGGCACAACTATTTGCTTGATTTTATACAGTCAGACACTGTAGAATCAATCAACAAGGGAATAACATGTGAAGAAAAATCCATGGAAATCAAGACTAGATGGAAGATCTACCTAGACTGGATGCTGAAAGAAAGAAGGAAGAACATTCAGTGGAAGATTAAGACTCTGTGCCCTTGGCTGGAGGGAAAAGACTACGACTAAAAGAGAGGGAGGGAGGAAAGGGGAGAAAATGTAAATAACTATAAATACTCAATGTAACAGACTAAACAAACAATAAAAAAATATTGGGGGGGGTTCATTTCCCCTCCCCTCCCCTCCCCGATACTACAGGTGCTTTTGATTCCTAGGGTTGGTTGCCTGGCCTCCTGCTATGGAGAAAGATACCCAACAACTTTGGCTACATTGCAGCGTCACTTCTGGTGATTCCTAGAGCCACCCTACATCACTTCTGAGTCTTCCCAGGAAATGACTTTGCAACGTCGCTTCCCCCCCCCCCCCCCCCCCCCCCCAGCTCTCCTACCAGTTGCCGGGCTTGGCATAAGTGAGGGAACATTAGAAGGCTTCCTGAGCCTGAGGGTCTGTATGGACCCCTAACAATGTGCGCTGGGGAGGAGTGGAGTGATTAGACTATGGCTGGGGAAATTCTAGTCCATACGCGGTTTATCTGGGGAAGAGCAGGCCTCCTCGTTGCCCATTCCTGTTTAAAGTTATTCTTCACCTCCTTGAAGCACCCTGCTGTGCTCAAAGTCAGAATCACTTAAATATTGCAAGGGTGACTGTAATCTTGAAACATCCACAGAGGGTTGAGACGGCAGAGCTTAGGTGGAGCAGCTGGAAAAGTTTCGGTTTTTTATTTTCACCAGAAATTTTAATTTTGCCAGAAATATGTTCCTGTCATACAACCACAGTATCCTGGGTCAGGGAAAACCCAAGAATAGCTCAAGAGAGGTGGTACACTTAGCCACCGGGAGAAGAGAAAGGCAGGACTGGGGATCCTGGCAGTTCTGAAGGACAGACAGGGCCACAGACTGCCAGGACAGGCCTCCTCTAGGGTAAAGGCTGTCTTAGGAGTAGAGAACTCCAAGCCTAATCTTATGGCAGGGGTGGCTAGAGGTGCAATGAAGCAACTCAAAGCAGGAACTCGGGGTTAGAATGGGCTCAGAGCCTCAAGGGTAAAGTTGCCAACCCAGTTGGAAAATTCCTGGAGATTTGGGGGTGCAGCCTGGGGGCAGTAGATCTTGGGGAGGGGACTTTGTATACATGTATACATATATGGTGTAAAGGTAAAGGTTCCCTTGCTCGAAAGCCAGTCGAATCCGACTCTAGGGTTGTGGTGCTCATCTCCGTTTCAAAGCCGAAGAGCCAGCGCTGTCCGAAGTCGTTTCCGTGGTCATGTGGCCGGCATGACTAAACACCAAGGCGCACGGAACGCTGTTACCTTCCCACTGAAGTGGTCCCTATTTATCTACTTGCAATTTCTTGCTTTCGAACTGCTAGGTTGGCAGGAGCTGGAACTAGAGATGGGAGGTCACTCCATCATGCGGCACCCTGGGTCTCTAACTGCTGAACTACTGACCTTCCACAGCCTGCAGTTCAGCGTTTTAACCACTTGAGCCACCGCAGCTCCTTATATATGGTGTATACTCCAGAACCCACTCTCTAGAGCACCTGTTTTCTCCAGAGGAACTCATCCGTTGTAATTCCAGGAGATCTCCAGGCCTTACCAGGAGGATGGCATCCCTTCCTTGAGGGAGTTGCTAAGGAGCAGGCACAGCACACTAGATTGTAATTTGGCATTTAAACCCGGGACTCTGTTATTGCAAACAAACTGTGCAATAGGCCAGAACTTTGGCTTGTTCCTCCTGGTCTCTGCCTTTTATTGACGAGGCTGCAGAATTTATTTATTTATCTATTAAACTGGATTTTAAACCACTCTTCCCTGTAAGAACAGGCCTCAGGGCAGTGTACAGCATAAGACACGCCCATGTAGTATATAATTAAAACAGTTAAAGACACATTAACACAACAATCAACCTAACAGATGACGCTAAAGGTTTTCAGTTGTGCCACCGCCTCACGGGGAAGGGCAGGGAATGTCTTGAATGGTGAAATGTTTTGGCAGTCCCCTCCTAAAAACAAGCTCTGTGTTTAACTTGAACCTCTTATAACTTAAAATGCCTACAGCTTTTGTTTATTTGATCAGCATTTATTTGGAGTGAACCAGCACTACAGTCACTGGACCTGGGTACAAATTTGACATTTCTTTTCCCAAGCTGTAAATTTAGCACAAAACTCTTACGATAGCAGCATATTTTCTAGGGCCCCATCGGAACTGAAATAAATTCTATTGATGTATTCATATTTTTGTTTATTTCAGTTCCGATGGGGCCCTAGAAAATATGCTGCTATCTTAAGAGCTTTGTGCTCACAAAGAGAAATTAGTGCACCTTATATCTTTTTATATACATCACGGTCATAAGAACATAAGAGAAGACAATGTTGGATCAGGCCAGTTGCCCATCCAGTCCAACACTCTGTCACACAGTGGCCAAAAATAGCAGGTGCCATCAGGAGGTCCAGCAGTGGGGCCAGGACACTGTTGCCCCCCCCCCAAGCACCAAGAATACAGAGCATCACTTGCCCCAGACTAAGAATTCCTATCTATACCTTGTGGCTAAAAGCCACTGATGGACCTCTGCTTCATATGCTTATCTAATTTGCCCTTGAAGCCGCCATGCTTGTAGCCGCCACCACCTCCTGTGGCAGTGAATTCCATGGGTTAATCACTCTTTGGGTGAAGAAGGACTTCCTTTTATCCTTGAAAAAGATTGCATTCGAAACAGGTAAATTACTAGAGTCCCCTGGGGCTAGTGACTGTGAAACTGACACGGTGCTGTCTGAATATTTGAAGAGAATGTGAACCTGCACTCTGATGTATTGTTTGGGTGAGACCTGTTTTTGATAATAATTGACACTAATATTTATATAAGAGTATAGAAAAATTAAATAAATAAAATAAAAAGCACAAAATTGATCTACCTTAAACATACATCTATCATTCACAGTGCTATATACTTTTGCGTAACCTCCAGGTTAATCTCCTGGGATTACAGATGATTTCCAGGCGACAGAGATCAGTTCCCCTGGAGAAAATGGCCGCTTTGGAAGGTGGACTCTGTGGCATTGTACCCCATTAAACTTTCCCCCCCTCCCCAAACCCTGCCCTTTTCAAAGGCATCTTCCCACTTTGTGTATTTAAAGACTCAAATATAACACCATTTCTCCCCCAGTCTTTCAGTTCTCCAGGCTGTAACTGTACTGAACAAGTTCCTCAGAGTACTGATACTCAAATTATTTATTTGTTGTTCAGTCGCACAGTCGAGTCCGACTCTTCGCGACCCCATGGACCAGATCACGCCAGGCCTTCCTGTCTTCCGCCGTCCTCTGAAGTTTGCTCAACTTCATGTTCGTTGCATCTATGACACTGTCTAACCATCTCATCCTTTGTTGTCCCCGTCTTCTTTGACCTTCAATCATTCCCAGCATCAGGGTCTTCTCCAGTGAGTGCTCCCTTCTCATTTGGTGGTGGCCAAAGTATTTGAGCTTCAGTTTCATTATCTGGCCTTCCAGGGAACAGTCAGGGTTGATTTCTTTTAGGATTGACTGATTTGATCTTGCAGTCCAAAGGACTCTCAAGAGTCTTCTCCAGCACCACAGTTCAAAAGAATCTATTCTTCGGCGCTCGGCCTTCCTTATAGTCCAACTCTCGCAGCCATACATGACTACTGGGAATACCATTGCTTTGCCCATGCGGATTTTTGTTGGCAGGGTGATGTCTCTACTTTTTATCATGCTGTTTAGGTTTGCCATCGCTTTCCTTATACTTACTTATAAAGGGACTAAATTGGACATTTCCTCAATTTGTAGCCTTCCTGATGGCGACATCAACCTTATGGATGTTGATACTTTGACACCCTTAAAGTCCATAAAGGACCTCTATGGACCCTAAGATCGAATCCAAGCAAGCACTTCCAGACGAGAGTCTTGGGAACTTGGGTCTCCAGCCAACTCCAGGAACAATTGCTGAGGAACCCACGCTTCCCAAAGATGATGTTGCAGGTCAACGGAGCATGCAAGGATTTAACACCAGGTGTGAGGCCATCATTCACTCCATGCCAGCAACTGATCATGGTGGGAGGGAGACCTGCTATCACAATCCATCTGTCCTGGGAACTCGGCAGACCCATATTTTGGATGCAGACTATGGTTGTGTTAATTTTGGCATTGATGGATCCCTCAATCAGCTCACAGAGATACACTGACTAAGTTCCCTTCTCAGGGTCCACCTGCAAAATCTCCAGGTATTTTCCAACCCTGAGCTGGCAGCCCAATGACCCGGCCTCACCTGGTGGCTGGAAACCCTAAGAGAGTGGCACTGAGGTTTTGGAGGTCAGATGTTCACTGTAGAATCCTTAGGCTATGCGTCCCACAGGCATCTTCCCTCCCACCCAAGAAGGTACAGTTTACAGGGACATTTTTTAAAAAGCACATTTAAGTCTAGTTTCCTTCTGTGCTCTATTTTCCGTGCATATAAAAAGCTTCCGGCTGAACTCCCTGCCAAACACCACCAAGTTCAATTTGGCTGGGTAATGGAGGCGTGATTGTTGCAATACTCTCAAGTGCGGCCTTCTAGAGAAGAAGCAGCTTTTGCAGAAGTGGAAAGAGTAATAGAAAAAGAAAACAAATTTAATTTCTGTATAAAATATTCCACTGCCCATGGCCAGGAATCCAGCCGTTCTGGGGCCTACGAGCTACTCAGCCAAGGCTACGGAAATATGCCTGAGGAGATTAGGAAGTCAAATCCTTTATAGGAACTGCGGCAGAATTAATTTAACTAAATCAGAGTCCAGTAGCACTTTAGAGACTAACAACATTTTCAAGGTAGAAGCTTTTAAGTATCTGACCAAGCGAGCTTTGATTCTCGAAAGATTATTTGTTGTTGTTCAGTCGCACAGTCGAGTCCGACTCTTCGCGACCCCATGGACAAGATCCCGCCAGGCCTTCCAGTCTTTCGCCGTCCTCTGAAGTTGGCTCAATTTCATGTTTGTTGCATCAGTGACACTGTCTAACCATCTCATCCTTTGCCGTCCCCGTCTTCTTTGACCTTCAATCTTTCCCAGCATCAGGGTCTTCTCCAGTGAGTGCTCCCTTCTCATTGGGTGGCCAAAGCATTTGAGCTTCAGTTTCATTATCTGGCCTTCCAGGGAACAGTCAGGGTTGATTTCTTATTACCCCCCAAAAATTTTCTTAGTCTTTAAAGTGCTACTGGACGCCAATATATATATATATATGTAACTGCTGCACTTAGGGTTGCCAAATTCCAGGTGACACCTGGAGATCTCTGGCTATTTCAATTGGTCTCCAGGTGACAGAGAGCAGCTCCCCTGGAGAAAATGGCTGTTCTGGAGGGTGAATTTATGGCATTACACCCTGCCGAGGTTCCCCCTCTCCCCAAACCCTGTACTCCCCAGGCACCATGCCCCAAATCTCCAGGTATTTCTCAAGCCAGAGCTGCCAACCCCAGTTCCACTGCAGACCATCATGGCTACCTTCTTGAATTGACATCTGGGTTTGTTTCTCAAGAAAACAACAAGTTTTACATTGGGTGCTCAGAGTACAGAAAGCGAGTGCCAATAGAAACAATCACCGGTACATAACCTCATTTTTCTGATGAGCTAGCATGCCCTCCCACAAACAAATATTAGGCTGTGGTCAGACGTGCCTTTAGATCCAACATAGCTGTGAATGCCTGACGGATCTAAAGGGCATGATCAGACAGCAACATCTGGGAAAGGTCCCTCAGCCGTCGGCACCCTATGCTGCCCCACCACAGAAGTAGAGTTAAAAGGCTTTGGGGAAAGTCCAGTCTTAACTGATTCTGATGGGCCATGGATGGACTTTCCACTTTATGATCGCACAAGCACACTCTGCCCATTCCATCCCGACTCAGTGTCGGTTCTTTTGCTCACTTAGCGGTATACACGTAACCGCATAATCATTCCATAGTTGCAGACCACCACACGTGGAGAACTGTCTGCCATGGGGGTTCAATTCCACATTTATGTGCATGTGCAGAAAAGGCAAAAAAAGCACTCCACTCGCCTAAATGTGCCGTCTGATTACACAATGACAAATGGGATATGTGATTGCACAACTCCATGTCAAATTCCTACGAAGGTGATAGGAGCGCTTCTCGACTGCGCCAAAAGGCATATCTGACCGCAGCCTTAAAGTATTTTTAGACCAACAGCATAATAATTCATAGATGGTGTACGTTTGTGGGTGCTGGAATAATTTGACATGGCAAAGAGCAGACAGAAAGCTAGGATGCAGAACAGCTGTAGAAATAGCTGCTGCATCTCTACCAGCAACAGAGAGACCTCCTGTGGAATTTCTGCCTTCCACCCATGCTCTCCTGTGCTAGATAGGTGCATCTGGGCAACTTCTGGCCTAACCCAGTTACAAATACACCTTCTTGGAAGATATTGTCAGAATTTGGGAAGCCAAACTTTAGACAAAAATTCATAAAAACAAAATATTTTTTGCAATTCCGGGGGTGTTGTTTCAGTAAATGTTAAACCCGGTGAGATTTAGACAAGGCCCAAGAATGGATAAAGAGAAGAAAAGTCACATAAAGCACCAATGGTTATTATAACACAGGAAGAAAACCCCACACATAGTACCTCACGATGCAAAATGAATGAGAAGCAGGGCAGGATGGAATTGTTATATGGCTGGTAGTTCTGTCAATCCCAACCCAAATTTACTCAACAGATCCTTTTAGAGAACGCTAACGTTTGCAGAGCTTTTCTTTAGCAAGGAGCTCATATAACTGTTTACAGGAAGGAGAGTTTATTGCTAATAGAAAAATCTCCTTATCTTGCTAATAATAGACTTCTAGTGGCAGGGAAGGCAGTGTGGTCTGGCCCAATCTCCTCAGATCTCAGAAGCTAAGCAGGGTCGGTACTTGGAAGGGAGACCACCAAGAAAGACTCTACAGAGGAAGGCAATGGCCAACCACCTCTGCTTCTCGCTTTCCTTGAAAGCCCCTTGCTGGGGTGACCGTAAATTGGCTGTGACCTGTCGGCACTTTACATACACACAGTGCCACCCTAAGCAGAGCCCCATCCTCTGAAGCCCACTGAAGTCAACAGGCTTAGAAGGGTGTAACTCAATTTAGGTTTGCCCCGTTAGACCATTTCCACAGTAGTGCAATTCCCTGCATTGACATTTTTAAAGCACATTATGTGAAACTTTCCGCAGTAGATTTTTTCCTCACCAGGTGCAAACCAGAAGTTTTCTCTTTTTTACTCCGTGTTTTCGGAACCCCCAGTTTTAGTGAGTTCCGAAAACACGGGGTACAAAGGAGAAAACTTTGGGTCTGTGCCCGGTGAATAAAAATCTACTGCCGAGATTTTCACATGACGTGCCGTTTTAAAAATATCAATGTGGGGTATTTCACTACTGCGGAAAAAGCCTTAGTGAAAGTCTCAGATTTAAGCTGCAGCATCATTTATGCCTGGATGGAAGGGGAACGGGATGACTCTGGGAGAATCGGGCCCACCACTGGTTCTCAGCCAAGTGGCTTCCAAGCCACCCCCATTGGCCAGCCACATCACTGGGGAAGGGTGGGATCAGCCGACCTGAGGGTTTTCTGCGTGACCCTAAGTGGTCTCCCCTTAAGTGGCTCCGGGGGGGGGGGGCAGGGTGCACAACAGCCAACCTCATGGTTGACACATTGACCCACCCCTAGGAGGCTGGATTTACATTAACACAGAGAGAGATGAGGGATACTTGGCCAGAGACAGAATAATTGGCGAGAGACATCGCTTTCTTTGTGGGTTGGCCCAGAATTATATACAGGCCTGATTTTTACTTGGAGCCTCACCGAAACACTACAAACTTGCTTGGCCCTTAACTGTTGTAAATGGTTTTAAGTGTGTGCTATTTGGTTTTAGGCCACTGAAGAAGGCTCTCAGAGCTGAAAAGCATCTGGCTAAGTGGCTTTTGATGAGATATCCAGTTATGTGATTCATGTTCCGTTGATGGGCAAGTTCAATAGGTTAGATTTTAGCATTTCTCGTGTACCCATCTTGTTTTTAACTGTTAACAGTTACACTATGTAATAAACACTTTGTTATATTTTTAAGTTTGTTATACTCAACCTTCTGAGTACCCACCTAATTCTCCCCAGCACAGTGCATCCTATGACGTCCTTCTCTCCCACCCCAATTACTCCCCACTCCAGCCACAAGAACTGATGTCCGTGTAAAGTTGCGTCAAGTCACAGCCAAGTTTCACTGACTGCAGCAAGGGGCTTTCCAGGCAAGGGAGAAGGAGAGGTGGTTGGCCATTGCCTTCCTCTGCAGAGCCCTCCTTGGTGGTCTCCCTTCCAAGAGCCAGTCTGGTGTAGTGGTTAAGTGCGTGGACTCTAATCTGGGAGAACCGGGTTTGATTCCCCACTCCTTCACTTGCAGCTGCTGGGTGACCTTGGGCAAGCCATAGTTCTGATAAGAGCTGTCCTTGAAAAAGAGCAGTTTCTGTCAGAGCTATCTCAGCCCCCCCTAACTCACAGGGTGTCTGTTGTGGGGAGGGGAAGGGAAAGGAGTTTGTAAGCCGCTCTGAGACTCCCTTGGGTAGTGAAGGGCTGGGTACACGTCCAATCTCTTCTTCTTCTTCTTCTACTGACCCTGCTTAGCTTCCGAAATCTGATGAAATCGCGCTGCACCATTCTGCCTTCCCTCCTACAGGAACAAATACCCCCTGAACTTTTCCAGATCTCATTTTGTTCTCTGCAAACATTCTTGTGACTAACCACGATTCTGTTTGCCTAGTAAATTCTGCCCCCACCCCATCTCATGGCAATCGATTTGCAATAACCATCAGTGGTGGTGGGGTGTGTGTGTGTGTGAATCAAGTAACCGAGAAGCTTACATGAAATGCTGCCATTTAGCATGAGCAACGTTCCAACCTCAGGCTTGTTCTCTGGCTGCCTCTCAAAGTAGTGCAGCGTTCCCTGGAGTGTTTGAAATTGCCAAGTGAACTACTTTCCACCTTCCCTTAGCGGCCTGGGCAGGCAGCGGGGAATCTGACCCAGAAATCGCTGCCTGCCACCCGGAGGGAAGGCAACGGCCGCAAGGTCAGAGATCTGCGGTTTGCACTCGAGGTCAGGAGAAGTCAAGCCGCTGCCTCCTGCTGGTAGCCAGGGCAGGCGGCAGAGGTTGTGGATCGATCATTGCTACCTTTTCCCTGCACCCAAGGACGGGACGGGGGGCCATTTTCAGGACAAACATCCCCCCCCCAACACACACACATTTCCCACAAGCGCTGCTTCGCACTCACTCTTCTCTTTGGCCCGGGGCAAAAGGGAGGAGTGAGCGTGGAGCAGCGCTTGTGGGAAATCACCCATGATTTGTTCTGGCTGGCAGAGAAAGAAAAACGGGAAACCCGTGCTGCTGTGCAAAGTGCAGAGGGAGAAGGAGGGTGCTGTCAGCAAGCTGCCAAATTTCTTTTCTGTTGGTTTTCCCATGTATGCGCTTGCTTGCTTTTGTTTTCATATGTAGACCTGTTGATGTGCTTAATTGCTTAGCTGCTGGAACGTCTATATCTCTCAAGGCCACAGGTGGTTGCTGCTGGATAGTTGCTTGGGTGATCTCACGAAGGGCTGTGGGAAGGAGATATGTTATGCCGCCTAGAAGCATTTGCTCCCAGGCCCGATGGCGTGTGCGGGAAGTCCCGCAATTGGGCCTCAGCTGTTTGAATGTACTATAACCTGTCATGCTCACTGCACCCCCCTCATTCCTAACAGTGATCCTGTACATGCACCTGTAGCTTCAAATAAAGTAAAACCTTTCTGCAAGAGTGTACTTCATTGATGCAGTGGGAAAGCCTGACAGGTGCCTATGAGCACCTCTGGGATGTCTCCTGCCAGTGATGAATGAGAGTGGGAGTGGGACATACTTCTTTCTCTCCCACATGTGGGAGGGGCCCGTGGCTCAGGGGTAGAGCATCTGCTTGGTAGGCAGAAGCCCCCCCCCCCAGCTTCTTCAGCTAGACTACGATCACACACGCCTTTGGATCCGACAGAGGCACGAATGCCTGACAGATCCGAAGGGAGCGATCAGACAGCAACATCTGGGAAATATCCCACAGCCGTCGGCAACCCGTGCTGCTCCGCCGCAGAAGCGGAGTTAAAAGACACCGGGGGAAATCCGGTAGTAAATGGGTTGCGACGGGCCACGGGCGGACTTTCCCCCGTCTGATCGCTCAAGCATGCTCTCATGGTGTCGGGATGGTCTGGATCAGGCCATCCCGACTCCGTGCCGTTGGGTCCCCCCCCCACTTTGCACTGTGCGATTCCTCATTTCGGCACATGGGAAACAAACAGCAAAAAAAGAAGAGAGACTCACCCGCGGTTGTGTCTGATCACACGGTGATGGGCTGCCCCCGCAGCTTCAAAGGGAGGTGTGATCTCGCAACTGCGGGTCAAATTCCTCCGGAGGGAATAGCCTCTCTTCCCCTCCACTTCCACTGGCGCGTGTGACCACAACCTTAGAGGATCTGGCAGTAGAGGATCTGGCAGTAGGCGATATGAAAGACCTCTGCCCGAGACCCTGAAGAGCACTGCCAGTCCAAGCAATCAGTACTGACCCTGATGGACCAATGGTCTGATTCACAGGGTTGCCAGCCTCGAGCTGAGGGCTGGAGATCGCCCAGAATTATAACAGATCTCCAGACTACAGTTCCCCAGGATAAAATGGTTGATTTAGAGGGTGGACTCTTTTGCATTATGCTGAATATTTCAAGTCGTCATGGCGGGGTATTGGGGAAAGTTTTCTATTAGCGATAATCGTGCCTCGGATCAACCTCATTGGCTATGGATATTGCCACTGCACAGATCCCTCTTGAGGCCTTGAGATCCCGCTCCAAGCTCTACCCTCCCCAGGCTCCACCCCCAAATCTCCAGGAACTTCCCAGACTAGAGTGGGCAACCCTACTGATACAGTAGACGCCCACTTCACATCTCCCTGTGCTAGAAAACCCTTTTCAAAGGAGGAACAGTCTCCTGCCCACCTAGTTCGGAAGGATGCTTGCAAAGTTCTCCCCCCTCTGAATTTTCTGCCACATTTCGGGGTGGCAAATTATCTGCACTTGTTCACAGAGTTCAGTGGCACCTTTAAGACCGACAAAGACCATAGACCATTTGAGTTCAGTGGCACCTTTAAGACCAACAAAGTTTTATTCAAGGGATGCATAAAACTTTGTTGGCCAGTGGATTCAAACTCTGTTCTGCTGCTTCAGACCAACATGGCTACCCCGCCTGAATCTACCCTGTCCACAGAGTGACCTCAGTGCTTTGGCAATCCATTAATCTTTTCTAGATTTTAACTTCTGCACTTTGTCCAGACTGTACAGTTCACCACCGTTTGCAGTTCATCTCTCTCCCCCATTCATATCTTGTTCTCCCATCCAGGTGACAGATGCAGACGAGGATTTATCTGTATTGAAACTGGTGTGGGGGAGATGAACGAACAGAAGGAGCTGAGCTGTGGCAAACTGTATCGGCACCAATTCCAGGATTAATTTTAGGAATTCTCTGTGTTATAGAAGAAAGGTGGAACAGAATGCAGGGCAGAACAAACCCTAAGAACAATGTTGGAACAGAACTGGGGACACCTACTCATTTCTACTTAATAGATGTATGGAAAAGGAAAATGTGGGAAGGACAGCTTGTCCTGCAATGATAAAAAAAAGAACTGGCTGCCGTGGGACAGAAAGATCTGGTGTGGTGTAGGGGGTTAGGGTCTAGGAATAAGAAAAAGAAGGAGGAGAAGGAGGGAGAGGAGAGGAGAGGAGAGGAGAGGAGGAGGAGGAGATTGGATTTATAGCCCGCCCTTCACTACCTGAAGGAGTCTCAGAGTGGCTTACAATCTCCTTTCCCTTCCCCTCCCCACAACAGACACCCTGTGAGGTAGGTGGGGCTGAGAGAGCTCTCTCAAGAACTGCCCTGAAGAGAACAGCTCTGGAAGAACTTGTGACTGATCCAAGGTCACAGCAACAGCTACATGTGAAGGAGTGGGGAATCAAACCCGGTTCACCCAGATTAGAGTCTGCGCTCTTAACCACTACACCAAACGGGGAGGCCCAAATTCATCCCCCTCTCCTGTGGCAGCTCAGGGACAAATTATGTCACATTAAGGTTGCCAGTTCTGGCTTCTGGTGGGTGGATCAGCGATGGTGGTTGCTCTCCTCGAAGCTCAAGGAGGCGACTAGCACACCTTCGGCTTGGAGGGGTGCCACCTCAAGTGGCACTCCCACGGAACCCTTGCGGTGGGTTCCAAGCCAAAGGGCTTTTGCGGGTTAGCCTCTTCGACGGCTCGAAGCTGTGGAATAGAGGCATCCCTCCGCCCTGGTGGTGCAGCCGATGGGTGACCTATGGGTGTAAGCCAATCTGACCGGGACAAGCACAGGAGATCAAGCGGAATAGCGATGGAAGAGAGCGAGGTCAGAAGTGACCAACAATGAACGTGAGTGAGAGATAAACAGACTTCCCTTGAGCGTACAAGTCTCTGTTTTTATGAATTTTACTGTTAAAGTTTACTCCACACCCCAGAATATTTTATTTTTTTTCCCTTTTCCTCCCCCCCCTCCTTTCGGAGTGATATGTACGTAGAATGTATTAAATGAACTTTTAAAAAAAATCCATAAACGGCAGGTGATTTCAGAGGAAATGAAAAAGTTGCCAATAGTCACCATCACGGAAGCATTCCACAAAGACAGCCTAGTAATTTTAAAATGATAACGCTCACTAAATTATACATTATAGAGACACATGTATTAAATAAATTTCCTTCTTTTCTTTTCTTTTTTTAGCCTTAGTATGACACTGTTCAGAGTCGAATTGGCTGTGAGAGCAGGATCATTAAAGTAAAATGAGAACGCATTTCCCAGATCCAAAATCAAGTGTGATAAAAGTGGGGAAATGAGAGAGTCCAAGCCAAAACCTTACACGTTATCTGCATGGGATTACTTGGTACATTCAGAACAAGGGACAATTATTTTGCAAAGAGGGGGTGGTGGGGAAGAATCATTCCTGAGGGATGTGGCTTCTGAGGTCAGCTAGGCTATGTGGTGCTCAAACAACTGCTGGTCTTAATTCACAGGGCTTGGCGAAGACACCCAGCCAATTATTCCTTCCGTTTTGTTCTCACTCCTCCTGGCTTCTGAGATGCACGTGCCTAATTTACCCGGCACAGACTATGTTCTGGACTAATAGAATGTATCCCAAGTAGCTGTTCTAAGCAGCAAATTAGACACCTTGTGAATAAGCTCTGCATTTTTCATCGACATGCAAGAGACTTGATTACACCATTGTCTTTTTTTGCAGCAAGAGACAAGCAGGGACAAAGAGACGCGGCAACGGTGACACCCCCCCCCCATCTTCTATTTCTGCAACACAGAAGCAGCTAGCGCCATATGATAGAAGTGATTCCTGTATTACAGAAAAGGACAGGGGGGTCCTGTTTGATACTCTGAAGCTGTTTCTGCATAACTTTCGTCTTAAAACTCTGATTTGGAGACGGAAGCAGGACACTTGGTTGAGCTAGCCCACAGATGCTGCGGACAAACAGATCGCTCAGCTCGGAATAAAAGCCTATAAAGACACTGGGAAGTCCATGTTTGGTACACCCAGCAATTAAAAATAAAAAGAAACCTACCAGGTGCAAATGGACTGATTTAGACTGGGGCCACAGGATGCGGGATGAGGGGATCTAAGCCTCGTGGGGAGGGAAGGAAGGAAAGCTGAAGAAAGTGGGAACAGCTAAAGGTAGGTTGGCTGGTAGGTGGAAGGAGAGAAGGAAGCAGGAAAAGGGGGAGAGGCTGTGAGGGCTGCCAGGGAAGGGGAAAGGGTAGGGTTGCCAACCCCCAGGTGATAGCTGGAGATCTCCTGCTATTACAACTGATCTCCAGGTGACAGAGATCAATTCCCCTGGAGAAAACAGTCGATTTGGAAAGTGGACTCTACGGCATTATACCCCACTGAAGTCCCGCCCCTCCCCAAACCCTGCCTTTCTCAGGCCACACCCCCAAAATCTCCAGGAATTTCCCAACCCAGACTTGGCAACCCTAGGAAAAGGAAACAGTGGGTGAGGAGAAAGGAGATGGCCCCCTCGAATCCTTGTGAGTCCACTACCGGTACCTATACCTTGTGGCTAATAGCAACCGATGGGCCTCTGCTCCATATGCCTATCTAATTCCCTTTTGAAGCCGTCCATGCTTGTAGCCGCCACCACTTCCTGTGGCAGTGAATTCCATGTGTTGATCACTCTTTGGGTGAAGAAGTACTTCCTTTTATCCATTCTAACCTGAACGCTCAGCAATTGCATTCAGTGCCCACAATGCCCCAGGATAGGCAGAGATGGCATGACGTTGTTGTCCCCGTTGAATATGCTCATTTCACTATTACCAGCTTTTGCGGTGCTTCATAACCCTACATGGACTCTCTCACCAGAGAGGGCAGTAGCACCAAAGAATGGTCTGTGTACCCCAAAGGCAAAGACCTTCAACTCTCTTAAAAGCAACCTGCTGTCAGCTGCAACCTCTATGTTAAAGTTCTTTCACTTCTCTCCCCTTCTCCAAATCACCCCCTCAAAAATCCACTTATTCAGCAAAATTTTAAATGTATTTGGTGGTGGTGGTGGTGGTGGTGGTGGAAAGTGCTGTCAAGTCACAGCTGTCTTATGGCGACCCCCACAGGGCAAGAGATAGACAGAGGTGGTTTGCCATTGCCTGCCTCTGAGTCACAGCCCTGGTATTCCTTGGAGGTCTCCCATCCAAAGACTAGCCAGGGCCAACCCTGCTTAGCTTCCAAGTTTTGATGAGATCAGGCTAGCATGAGCTATCCAGGTCAGGGCATCCCAGTTCTCTCCCCGACAGGGACCAAAAGTGGCTTACAACGTTCTTCTCTTTTCCATTTCATCCTCTGGGTGGGGAAGGTTGAGTTTTGTGTTGCCATTCCACTCTCCCTTATGGCATCTTGAGACTCCTTTAAGAAGCTCTGTCCTCTTCCGTCATTTGTGTCCTTGATGTCTTCCACAGATTGCAAGCGCACTGTGGAAGAACTGTGGAGATTCTGTGTTTTGTATGGTGCATTCACTAATCTGTCCCATGCTCAGATTTCTTGGCATGCCACATTTAAAAAAAAAAAAAAATAGTCGGAATTGTTATTCCATGAGGCCCAAAAATTGTTCAGCTAAGAGAAGTGGTGATGGATGATTTCTGAAATGCCAATCTTGTCTTTCCACTTGTACCTCGCCATTCCGATGGACCGCTTAACCCCAGGACTATAAATCATTTAGCAGAAGCTTTGGAAATGCGCAATGATTTATGGACCTTCTCGTGGGAAATGGATTAGCAATCAGGCTACTTCAGGTCTCAACTATGCGCGATTCCACCCCCCACACACACACACACCCAAGACATCATCATTCAAAAACCAATTCAAATTACATTGTTAAAAAAACGGGCAAGCAAAGCTATGCTTACTGTAGCCAATTCATCAAACTTCCCAAAGAGCTCGTTCAGAAGCTTCACCAGTTCTTGAGCGGTACATTGTGACGCCAAGCTGGTGAACCCGACAATGTCCGCAAACAATATGCTGCAAAGAGAAGGAAGGAGACAAAGATGAATTAACAGGCTGTTCTTACAGATCTGGCTGTTTATTTATTTATTTATTACTTTCAATTTATATTCCACCTTGCCAAGGCAGACTGGTTCAAGGCGGTGTTCAACAAGTTAAAATATGATAAAACAATAAAATACAATAACATTCACATAACAATTTACATAAAGTGCTAGTAAGTACAGATGGTGGTTGCTATAAATGGTCCGATGAAGGAAGGCAATGTACAATATTGTAACATGAGGGCCGTAGCATGTTCAGTTTCAGATGATTCATTCGTCAGTGGCAGCTCCTAATCGAAGGCCTGGTGGAAGAGCTCCGTTTTACAGGCCCTGTGGACCTGTAAAAGGTCCCACAGGGCCATGATGTCTTCTGGGAGCTCATTCCACCAGTGTGGAGCCGCCACTGAAAAGGCCCTAGCTCTGGTAATGGCCAATCTGGCGTCTTTCGGACCAGGGAGAGTCAGGAGATTTTGCAACCCTGACCTCAGTGCTCTCTGAGGAACATATGGGGAAATGCGGTCCCTCAGGTAGACAGGCCCCCAACCGTATAGTGCTTTAAAGGTCAAAACCAGCACCTTGAAACGAATCCGGTATGCTATCGGCAGCCAGTGCAGTGCCTTTTAACAAATCTATGAAAGGAATGCCTGAGTGAAAGTTAGGGATGAAATCCAACCCATCATGTGCAACTTGAAACCCTCATCAATTTATACAGGAGCCGGATAATGAAAGAATACGAATACCCTCCTGTTTCAAGAGGACAATCCAATTTCAAATAACTACCTTCACAAACACACACATATATAGACAAACCACAGTAAGGAAAAGATTTGGTTCAAATCCCTGGAAAGCTTTGACAAACCAGAATCTGAGATGAAACACGAGTTTTTTTAGGCTTGCCAAGTCCCCCCGGGGGGCGGGGAACCCCCCGCCCCAGAGGCCCGTTCCCCGCCGCCGGATCGGGCCCCGGGGGGAACTCCACCCTGACGTGCACATCACCAGGAAGTGACACGACCACGGCGGGCATGCTGGGGGTGGGGCCACGGTCATCCGAGGGAAAACTCTATGCCCCCCCGGATGGTTGTGGCCCCGCCCCCAGCGTGCCCAGCGTCGTCACGTCACTTCCTGGTGACGTGGATGCGGCGCACGTGCGCAAAGCGCGCACGCTTGCACTCCAGGATCAACCCGGGAGTCCCCCGCTCCGCAACGAGGACAGACTTGACAACCCTTTGTGTATCCGTGCATTTTTGAAAAGGACCATGCTATCTAGAGTTTGAGAAGTATAATATGAAAATATGGATTGTTTCATGGGGTAGCCATGTTGGTCTGCCATAGAACAGCTGGATTTGAGTCCAGCAGCACCTTAGGAACCAAGAAGATATTTGGGGTATGAGTTTTCAAGAGTCAAGGCCAGTGTTCCCTCTAAGCTGAGTTAGTGTGAGCTGGCTCACAGTTCTTTAGCCTCCGGCTCACACATTTTTGTCTTAGCTCAGGAAGGAGGGCTCCAGAGCAAACTGATTTATGCAGTAGCCAAACTGCTCACTCATGACTTTAATGCCAGTAGCTCACAAAGTAGAATTCTTACTTACAAGACTCCACAGCTTAGAGGGAGTATCAGTTCAGGCTTCATTTGTCAGGCACTACATGAAAACATGGAGTTTCTTTGTTTCTTAGAACGCAAAAACAATTTCCCGTATGTTCTGATTGAACTGCAAACAAACTGTTTCCCTGCACCTCGATTTTAATTTGGTGAGCTGATGGGAAGAAAGTAGACTCCTTTGATGAAATGTGGTGTTGGAGGAGAGTTTTACTGGTGCATGGACTGCCAGAAAGACAAGTCAGTGGGCTCTAGAGCAAACCAAGCCTGAACTCTCCCTAGAAGCTAAAATTACTCAGCTTGGGCTATCATACTTTGGTCAGCAGAAAAGAGCAAGAGTCCAGTAGCACCTTAAAGACTAACGACATTTGTGGCAGGACAGGAGCTTTCGTGAGCCACGGCTCACATCTTCAGATACAACTAGAATGTGAGTCCACGGCCGAGTTCAGACTGGCAGTTTGCCCCGACATAGGCATGTTTCAGAAACGTTCCACAACCAGATTCAAGGGGCTGTTCACACAGGCACATCTGTCCAGCGTTCCCCAGCCGTACTCAACCCATCTTGTAACGCTTCGCTCCCGAGTTTAAAAGATACCTGGTGAAAGTGGTATCAAACCCTGGAAAGTGCGATTATCCTGCACCAACAGAGTGTAAACGCCAAAAGCCGCGGGTTTTCTTGTGCACTTATGCGCATAAGCGCATATCTCCAGATTACCAAAAGAAAGCCGCGCCTTACAGCTGTGCCTCCACCAGGGGAGGGCCAACAGTGTGAATGCTCCCTTGCGCCTCCTCCTCGGTATGCTCCCGCATCAGTCGGCGCAGTGTGTCCGGGAAAACCCGGAACAGTTTGTTCCGGGTCTTTTTTGCCACGACTCCCTCCCGCTTCAAACTGCCCATCTGAACTCGGCCCATCTGTACTTATACCTTGGAGAATGGAGTGATTTCAGATGCCAAATGGAATTAGCAGGCAAATGACAGTAGCTGACGTGATTGGATTAGGTCTGGTATGCAGAGAGGTAGTAGGCCTGGAGAAATCAGCACTGGTCAAGTTATGAGAGGAAAAGAATCACTGGCAAAGACAATAATGCTAGGAAAAGTTGAAGGCAGCAGGAAAAGAGGAAAACCCAACCCGAGATGGACTGACCCTATTGAGGAAGCCACAAAGGCCCTCAGTTTGCAAGACCTGAGAATGGCTGTTAACAGGGGTCATTTCGTAGAAAAAGAGGTGCAGGAGCTCATTAGCATAACTAATTAGCATAACTTATTTGCATATGCCACACCCCCTGACATCACCGGAAGTGTCTCAGAAGGCAACACCCACCGCTCAGGCTCCACTGGACTGTTTTGGATTGCTAGCTATTGGGGGAGGGGACGTGCAGATCTGTCCTCGCAGAGGAGGGAGAGCTTGTACCTGAATAAAACTTGGTCTTAAAGGTGCCACTGGACTGTTTTGGACCGGAGGGCTGGGGGGGGGGAGCTTTGCAGCTTACCTGTCTCCTTCTTGCTCTGACTGAGGGCTGCGAGGAGCAGGGGGTGGGGCTTGTTGCATGTGCCCGCCCCCTGGGCTCTTTACTGCCGGAGCTCCGCTCCTGCAGGAAATGACCCCTGGCAGTTAACGATAGGATGTTTTGGAGGACATTCATTCATAGGGTCCCCAGTGACCAGGACCTGAACAAAATAGCTTTGGTGGATCTAAGAAAAGGGTTTGCCAGAGGGTGTCCAAGGCAAGAGATGTTCAGAAGTGGTCTGCCATTGCCCGCCTCTGTGTCATGACCCTGGACTCCCTCGGCGTTCTCCCATCCAGGGCCGAGCCTACTCAACGTCCGAAAACTGACGAGATCAATGCTAGAGCCTGGCGTTGTAAACATCATCACAAACATTATGTTAAAACTTTGCTCTCTTAACATCCCAGTGTCCTCTGAGGTTTGCATGAATCTGGCTTTAAAAAAACCGCCCACGATTGCTGGCACTTGGAACTGACACAGAGATCTCAGACTCCTTTTGGGTCTCAGCATTCGTGGATGGTGCATCCCCCCCCCCCAACAAACCATTCTCAGCCGCCACAATCTCCTTGAGCGCACACCTCTCCTACGCTGTTCCCTTTCCAAGTCCTCATCTGTTCCCAACCCCTCCTCCCCAGAGGCCCGTTCCCACTCCATGTCCCCCTGGGGACTCAAGTGAGCCACAGCTGCCCCGATTAATCAGCAAACCCTCAACAGTTCCGTACAGGGCCCTAAACACCTGAGAACAGCATATGTCAGCACGAGGGCTTGCCTGTAACGCTGGATGTTTCAGAGCCCTGTCGCGGGGAAAGGATCGGTATTTCCCATAATGAAGGACACGATGAAAAAGTACAATTGGGACTGCTGACTACGGGTTGGATCCAAGCGGCTTTTTCACTCCGTCTTGCCCAGTTCTCTTCCACGGGGTCCCATGTGGGTTTTGGACATGCAGGTCTTGGGATCCCCAGCAAAGACTTGGTAGTCCAAGAGAACCCATCCTTTCTTTATTCACCAGCTGAAAAGTGCAGGTTGCATGTCATGTGAGCTAGATAGTCCCTGCCTGACCCCAAAGCATCCTTCAGAGGACAAGATTTGTAGCACAAAAGAAGGGGCTGTTTAACCCTTTCTCCCCCTTCACTTTCTCCTTAATTCCTCTAGTTTGGTGTAGTGGTTTGGTGTAGTTTGGTGCAGTGGAGCCAGTTTGGTGTAGCGGTTAAGAGTGTGGAATCTAATCTGGGAGAACCGGGTTTGATTCCCCACTCCTCCATGTGCAGCTGCTGGTGTGACCTTGGGTCAGTCATAACTGTTTTCAGAGATGTTCTCTCAAGGGCAGTCCTCTCAGAGCACTCTCTCTCTCAGCCCCTCTGACCCACAGGGTGTCTGTTGTGGGGAGGGGAAGAGAAAGGAGTTTGTAAGCCGCTCCGAGATTCCTTTGGGTAGTGAAGGGTGAGATATAAATCCAATCTCTTCTTCTTTTCTATCTATCGCTACTACCCCACACGGGGTTCCAGACATGTTTACCTTGCAGACAAGCATCTGGAGAACACTGTTTGGGGAGAAAGTACCTGGTGGTACATTTGGAGGGAAACTGGTGGATAGTGGGATAGTGAAAGAGCTGATTACCCACTCCCATCTCTTTTGTCATTCACTGCCTACAGGGAACTGTCGCCTTGTAACATGTAGTTTGGCCCTTAAGAAATTCCACCTCTTTGCTACTTAACATAAGTCCCCTGATTAGGAGTAAAGCAGAGATAAAACACATTTTAAAAACCCCACAATAAACCCAGTGTCTTACAAGCAATGCACAGCACAGACAAAGAAACCCCGCAGAGAAGTTAATAAAGTTCATGTCGCAGCGTTCTGAAACCAACCACATCTTTCTCGTCTAATCCTGTCACCTATTGAGATTCCATTTTCTGTAATCTATTATTTATACTTTATTGTAGCCTCTGCTTAAATCTCTGCCGCATACCTCCCACATGTCGATGCTGAAAAGTGTCCTGGAATGATTTCCAAATTCAGGGAGAACCATCATACTAAGATAGATGGATGGATGGATGGATGGATGGATGGATGGATGGATGGATGGATGGATGGATAGATGGATAGATGGATAGATGGATAGATGGATGGATGGATAGATGGATAGATGGATGGATAGATAGATGGATGGATAGATAGATGATAGATAGATGATGATAGATAGATAGATGATAGATGATAGAGGATGGATGGATGGATGGATGGACGGATGATAGATATTTTAGAGCATCATCCTTTCCTTTGTTATCTGCTCTAATTGGCCATGGCTTTCCAGGGTCTTCCATATCACCTGCTTCCTCAGCCCATTTTCACCTGGAGATGCCCAGGATTGAACCTGGGACCTTATGCTCTACCACTGAGCCACAGCCCCTAAAGGTAAAAGTAAAGGTTTCCCTTGCTTGAAATCTAGTTGAATCTGACTCTAGGGGGCGGTGCTCGTCTCTGTTTCCAAGCCAAAGAGCCAGCGAACTGCCGAACTACAGGCCTTCCGGTCTGCAGTTCAGCATCTTAACCTCTGAGCCACTGCGGCCCTACCTTTCCCCTATTAACTGTAAACATCCTGCTTCGCCTTTAGTTGTATATGACTTTGGCTTTCTGGTTGTAATTTTTGTTGAGAGATGAACAGACTTCTGTTACCATTTTGTATCCTTGGGAAAGCCCTCGAGTCATTCCTAGTAGGAAAGACAGGCGAAGCCAGGCAAATTGGCCAGGAGAATTGCCAGAAGCCTCATCCTGGATGTGTTGCCTAAGGGACAGAGTCCAAGAGGAGTTAACTTTCTAGGGGTCTTCCCCCCCCCCCCGGTTGGCCTTTTCCTGCCTTTAAGATGCCCTGCAAAGAAGGAACTAAACAGGATACGCTAACATATGAAGCTACCCAAATGTCAGACATTGGCCTCTCTAGTCCGGAACTGTCTACTCTGACCGGAAGCAGTCACCCCAGGTTTCCAGGCAAAGGTGTTTCTCAATGCGGCTTTCTGAGATCTTGTAAACTCGAGATTGAACCTAGGGCCACTGGCTGCTGTACCATTCAGCTATTCCTCTTCCCCAAGCTCTGCCTGTGCCTTCAGCTACAGTTGCTGCCTAGCAACCTTGGAAGGGCAGAAAGGCAAGATACAGATTTTGATTATTTTTTTTTAAGTTATTGTTTTAAAAGTATCCCTAGGCGTACGCAGGGTGCCATTCCTTCCCCAATGAGTAACCTCAAATTTAAGATCATGGAGAAGGATTTCTAAGCTAAGATTACTTGAACGTAGATCTCAGAAGCTAAGCAGGGTCAGGTCCTGGTTAGTATTCAGATGGGAGACCACCAAGGAAGTCCAGGGACACTATGCAAAGGCAGGTGAGAGCCAGTCTGGTGTAGTGGTTAAGTGCGCGGACTCTAATCTGGGAGAACTGGGTTTGATTCCCCACTCCTCCACTTGCAGCTGCTGGATGACCTTGGGCCAGCCATAGTTCTGATAAGAGCCGTCCTTGAAAAAGACCACTTTCTGTCAGAGCTCTCTCAGCCCCACCTACCTCACAGGGTGTCTGTTGTGGGGAGGGGAAGGGAAAGGGATTATAAGCCGCTCTGAGACTCCTTCGAGGAGTGAAGGGTGGGGTATAAGTCGAATCTCTCCTTCTTCTTCTTCAAACCACCTCTGAATGTCTCTTGCCTTGAAAACCCAGAGGGTCACCGTTGGTTCGCTGCGACCTGACAGCTCTTGATGCACACAGAAATACTGTTACCTCCAGGGCCGCCTTAAGACATGCTGAGGCCCTAAGATATGTCAAGTTCAAGAGGCCTCACAGCATTACCAAAATAAATAAATAAATAAATAAAATGGTAATTTTGTCCCTTTTTTTGTACTGAGAGGCCTTTCATAGTCCGAGGCCCTAAACTATAGCCCAATTAGCTTGGGCATCGATCTGCTTACCTCCCTTTTCAGAAATGAAGGGCCCCCACCCCCACCCAGTGATCTCCTCACAGCCAACTTTCCGAAGAAAGACTGGTTTAAATCCTGATTTGTTTTAACGCACATCACCATATAGATAACTGGGTCTGCGAGAGGTATTTACCCCCCCACATTCTGAGCTGCACTGAAATATACAAAACGCCTCAGCCTGAGAAAACATCATTTCTTCTTGGGTAATTATCTTCCTCCCAAGCTTCGTGTCAGCTTTGCGCTCCTTGATCTTCCCCTTTTGATACAGTGCTTAGAGGCTTTCCTGCGCCTCATGGCTTTACCGTTGGGAGCAGAGGCGATTATCAGAGTTCTTTACTCTGCCCCTTTTGCTATAGATGCAGGGGTGCCAGCCCCCCCCCCCACAAAAATCACAGCCCTGGGTTCAAAGATGTTAAGCGGCCCGCCACCAAGAGAGAGCACCGCCTGCCTGCTGCAAATGCTGCAAATAACCCCGATCGGGAATCCCGTTTATCCATAAAGTTCAGATAAAAGGATTTTTTTTTTGGGGGGGGGGGGGGCTTTATAAAAAAAATATATAACAAAAGAAGAAAAGAAGCACAGATCCATGAGAATCAAAGGAGATTTAAAATCAGTCCAGAACCTGATTAAACACTTTATCAAGAGCAGCGCTAAACCCATAAGTAGACTTGAGTGATGTGCATCACGCTCAGTACTTGTGCTAATGGAATTAGAACAAATGTCATTTCGGAGGGTCTGTTTTTGCGGACACAGAAGTAATTTCCCCAAACTGCAATTATGAGCTGTATCTGCATAGTTCAGGTTTGCCAAGTGACCAGGACGCTTAGAACGGTAAAGCAAGCTTTAAATCATACAGAGCTAACGGTCCTTTCCACACTAGACCTTAAATCCTGCTTCAACCCTGTCCCAGCATTTACATTCTACACTACACGTGAGTTCACCCCTGTAATTATCTCAGGGTATTTTTACATTCCACACGGCACTCAATTTCACCCTTGTAATTATCTCGAGGTATTTTTTCTTTCCACATTACACTGAGGTCACCCCACTTTCGCCCCACACTTGTCCCGGGATAAACGGATGCTGCTATAATCAGGGATAAACGCAAGGTATTGTGTCACAAACTGAACTCTGATAGAACGAGGGATGAGATCCAAGTGTGGAAGGGCCCAATGATAACGGTAGGTTTTTGGTTGTTTTTTTTAAAACTAACCCACAAATTTATATTTTCAGGTAATGTACTTTTCAGAGAAAATATATACAGTATATCTATCCATGGTATTTAAATCCTCTGAGAACAGCCATACCATCAGGCCAGAATTTTATAGCCAACTTATGCTCTTCCAAGCTGCATCCATTGTTTTAATTGTTATCATGTTTTATTGTGTTTTAATGTTTTAAACTGAAATTGTGTTTATTTCAGTGATGTTACCCACCCTGAGACCACCCGCGGGATGGACAGGATATAAATGCAAATAATAAAATAATAAAAATAACATAAATAATCTAACAAAAAGAATCCCATTGTTTTTGGCTTTGTGGGAAAGACAAAGCCAATATTTGTACCATGTGGTGGGATTGTGTACAGCGGCCAACTCTTGGTTGGGAAACTGTTGAAGATTTGTGGGCGGAGCCCGGGGATGGCAAGATTTGGGGAAAGGACTTGACCTCAGTGGGGTGTAAGGCTGCCATTTTCTCCAGGGGAACTGATCTCCGTCATCAAGAGATAAATTGCAAATCTCCAGGCCCAACCTTGGACTCCCTTGGTGGTCTCCCATCCATATACTGTCCAGGGCCAACCCTGCTTAGCTTTCAAGATCGGACGAGATCAGCGTAGCCTAGGCCAGTGATGGCAAACCTTTTAGAGACCGAGTGCCCAAACTGCGACCCAAAACCCACTTATTTATCGCAAAGTGCCAACACGGCCATTTAACCTGAATACTGAGGTTTTACTTTAGAAAAAACAACTCATACGTTAACTTAAGATGACCCAAACAAAGTAAGGAAAGCAATCCCAAATGCTTTCATTGACTTAAAATTATTTGGCAGAGAATTCGACACTTTAATGATGGTCTGGGCCTGGCTGGGGCGATGGCACGCGTGCCATAGGTTCGCCACCACTGGCCTAGCTCGTCCAGGTCAGGGCTGAGCAGGAGGTAGGAGGTAGGAAAGTTCCAGTCCACAGACAGAAAATTCAGTCCAGATTTACCCCTTCGTTATTTAAATGGGATGCTTTAAAATATCGGGGGAGGGGGGAAAGGTGATGTTTGCAGAACACAAGTAAGAAACAAAAAATCTTCTCAGTTCATTTTTAGTAAATACACTTTTTAAACTGCCAGGCAATTATAAAAAAAAATCTGTAAAGGAGCAACTACCATCGCGAGTTATGAGACTTGTAGTTAAGGAGATGTTCATTGCCATCCTAAAGACACTTTCCTAGGAGGAAGGCCCACTGAATAGTCTTGAATAGGATTCTGAGGGGCTCTTCTTAGGATTAAGAACATAAGAAGATCCCTGATAGATCAGACCAATGATCCATCTAGTCCAACATCCTGTATCACACAGTGGCCAACCAGTTCCTCTGGAGCGCCAACAACAGGGCATAGAGCAGTGTTCCCTCTAAGCAGAGTTAGCTCACAGTTTTTTAGCCTCCGGCTCACACATTTTTGTCTTAGCTCAGGAAGGATGGCTCCAGAGCAAACTAATTTATGCAGTAGCCAAATCGCTCGCTCACAGCTTTAATGCCAGTAGCTCACAGAGTAGAATTTTTGCTCACAAGACTCCACAGCTTAGAGGGAGCATTGGCATAGAGCTGGGGTGTCAAACATGCTGCCCAGAGGCCGGATCAGGCCCCCAGAGGGCTTTTATCAGACCCGCAGTGGAACTGCCTGTCTTCTATATGTTGTCATTGCCTGTCTTCTGCTTCTTCTTCCAGTTCTGCTGCTGCCGCGTCATCGTAGATTTGCAGCTTACAGATACACACCTGAACAGCATACTCAAGATTGCAACAGCACAGACATTTTGATGTAATAATTCAGAGCAAGAGGTGTCAGTTATTGCAAAATATTGCAAGAGTGCTACTGTTTTAAGCATGTTTTTATTTTAAGTAAAAAAAACCCACCCTTTGTGTTTATGTCCTTTATAAAGTTTATGTCTCTGCTACCTGGCATTACATTTTATTACACACATGGCTCGGCCCAACGAGGTCTCATTTATATCAGATCCAGCCCTCATAACAAATGAGTTCGACACCCCTGGCATAGAGCATTGCTCTCATGGTTGATCCGTGCAGTTCAATGATCCATTTGTGGACACTGGTTGGTTTAACGTCACCTCTGCTTGCATGCGTGTACCCATTCCTCACCTCTTTACTAATGCACAAAGATAAGATTAAAAAAATCTGAAGGGCCAGGACTTCCCCTGTACTTTTTGTGCAGTTACATTCTGAGAATGGCCTCACATTGCACACAGCTGAACGTGGGCGTGTTATATGTTCATATCACTTGACTTGTCGTGTATCAGTCCTACCTGACGTTGTCGTGCCTCTGAATGTAAATCTTGTGGAAAATCCTTTCAGGCGGCTTCAGGAAGTCCTCCTTCATTTCCATGGCAACATTCCTGGGCAAAAGGCTCATCAAGAGTCGTTCCTACAAGGAAAACACACGTAGACATCATAATATGGATCGGACGGGCACTTTTCTCTTTTCAAGTCTGAAAAATAAATTGTTGGCAGTGGCGGACCTATATTTTTGGGACCCTGAGAGCTTGAGCTATTATGGGGGCCCCTTCTCAACCAGCAACAATAGGGCAACTGCCAACAAGGTCCATAGGGACATTTTGAGGCCATATCAAATGGGTATTAGAGCATATTCAAAGGTCAATATTAAGTGCTTCAACCCATTGGGCTTATGATTCTGTCACTAAAATAGCCTTATTTTAATAGCGAACTTAAAAAAACCTCCAGCAATTTTGTTGAAAAACTCACTCATTTAAAAAAAAAACAACAACCTTAAGCTTCATTAGTTGCATAGTAGATCTGCCCCTGCTTGTTGGGAAAATCTGATCCATAGAGCCAGTCAGAGGATCAGGACTAGGAAAGTATCAGGTACTGGCCTGTTCAGATCCTAAAACATTGATGCTGCCATTTAAGCACCCTGGGATGGACCCAACCAGCTTTGCTGTTGGTGAAAAAGGAAGGGGAGGGGTCCCATTTGACCGTGAAAAAAGGCTGTGCTGGGGGATCACAGGACCCCACAGACAAAAGACTTGTGGAGTGGGGACTTTTAATGAGGAGGGAGACTTGGCGAGATTGGAAGGAAAATGTGGTGGGCCCCAGCACTCAGCTCCATTCAGAGTTTGTTTTGATTAAATATCTTATCCTGTCTCCTAAGAATGTGAAATTGTCTCCTAGGAATCTAAAATGTCTCCCAGTTGTGGCTAACAGTCTTCTCCGCCCATTTGTACATGCCACAGGGTTGCCTAGGCTGGCAACCAGCAGGAGATGGGGGAGGTGAGGACTTCCATATTGTGGGTAGGGGCGACTGGCGTCCCCGATGGAACGATGTCACTTCTGAGACAACACGGAAGTGATGGCTTCGTGCAGTGGAAATGCACTAGCATTCACTCCCCAAAAAAGTTTGGGTCACATGGGGGAGTAGGGGTGTTACACATACGGCCCGTGGGCCGGAACCAGCCCCTGCAGGGCTTCTATCTGGCCCACGAGCAACTGGCTCTCATCTGCTTCCTGCTTATGCTCCCCTATTTCCCCCCCAGTCTTTCCTTCTGCTGCCCAGCTGAGCGACAGAGCCAACAGGAGGTGGGGTGATAAATTGCCTGTCCCCAGCAGGAAGCTGGCAACTATAGTATCTCACAGTGAATGCCAAAAATCTGGTGCATGTGAACTTTCAAAAATCTAGGCATACCCCA
This sequence comes from Gekko japonicus, assembly GCF_001447785.1. Taxonomy (NCBI): domain Eukaryota; kingdom Metazoa; phylum Chordata; class Lepidosauria; order Squamata; family Gekkonidae; genus Gekko; species Gekko japonicus. The sequence goes on along the minus strand of NW_015172612.1, from coordinate 217,971 downwards.
AGGAATGCTGGTTCAGTTAAATGTGATTTTCACCAATCATAATAAAAGTTATATACCGTACTTAACATATATAGAATCATATACAGGATCATAAAAGGTATCTGGGACTGCCAGCACACACATCCTAATTAGGGTTGCCAAATCGGGCCGGGGGGCGGGGAACCCCCCGCTTCCGCGGCCCGATTTCCGCTGCAGGGGAATTCCGGGCTGGGGGGAACCCCACCCCACCACGTTGCCGACGTTGGGGGCGTGGCTGAGCTCGTCGGAGGGGAAAACCATTCACAACTCCCGGACCGCGGCGACACTCCCCCGCCGCGGGGGGAAGAAGATTTGGCAACCCTAATCCTAATGCTAACATTCATCAAGCGTTTAGCATGTGTATTGTGTGAGTGTCAGAAATCTGGTGGATGTTTAGCATTTTCCTGGTAATTCTTATCATTTGCAGAGTCCCTAAGGGAAATGTGAGAAAACCTGACATTTACCAATAAGTTCCAGAAACCAACTTGGGTGCCTTCTATAAATGTCCAAAACTCTCCTGCATTTCTATTGGAACAAGACACATGCCAAGCCAGGAGCCCATATGCCTACATCAAGGCTCGTGACGCAAACATTTCTGACATTTCCCATCAAACCTCATAAAATTTTAACATCAAGATTTGCTAACAGTGCAATCCAAAGCAGAGCGATACCTTTCAAAGCCCCTGGATGTTAATGAAGTTAGAAGAGTGTAACTCTGTTTAGGATCACACTGTAAATGTCTGACATTTTCCAGACGTACAGACATCTGCGCCGGCAAAGAAATACCACAAGCAGTGCAGCATTTGCTAGGATGCTACTCCCATGGTGCCTTGCTTCTCAGAACCAGTGGTAGGCGGGGATGAGCTGCCTTTGTGGTTCTCTGAATGATGGCCATACTGTGTAAGGGAACTGTCATGATCTGGGCTGTGCCACCAGAGGCCTACTAGGCCCAGGGAGCCTGGCTAGCAGTAGGGGAGGCTGGCCCATAGCGAACATGGGGCCCACGGGGCCCGGCCCCCTAGTGTTTCTTCTGGGCCCCCTCCCTCCTGGGCTGCTCTCAAAGTGCTCGAACTTACCACCTGCACTGTACTTTCATTTAATTAGCTGCCCCCCAGGGCCCCCTCCCAAAGAATTCCCTAGCTATGGGGCTGAGGGGAGGCCAAGCCTACAAACCCCAAAAGGCCTTGGGAAGTTTTGGTGCTGATTTTGACCAATAGGGAAGAAGAGGGCTGGGGAATAAAAGAACTGGTGCAAGAGAAAAAGCTGTTCTTTCTTCCAAGAGGGCAGAGCCAGAAGGAAGGCTGCTGCAGGGAAGAGACCCTCATCCTGAGGGGTGAGTAGTCTAAGGCCACTTGAGATAGTGAGCTAGGGACAGTATATATTTAGATTAGTTAGGGCATTTGATTTCTTTTCTTTTCACCCACTTACTGTTATTATTCTGCACCTTGTTTGTTTGACCTCCTATAAAATAAACCTTTTCCTTGTTGCACTCTGCCTGGTCCTCACGCCTATTATTCGGCCAAAAGGGAGGTGTGAAGGTCTTGGGAGGGTACTCTGGGACTTCTCAAGGAATCCTAAATCCAAAGTGGTGGCAGCGTCAGGTGACACCCCACCTGAGCTGTGACAGGAACAGAGAGCTCCAAGAGTAAGTAATTGTCCCTAATTACCATCACTATCATCACGATCTTAATAATACCTCATTGCAGTACCTGTAGCATTTATATATTTATATATATAGTGAACTTCATCAGGGTGTTCTTTTGTTGCGTCTAGCAAGGCAAGGTTATTACACCCTGAGATGGATCTCATATAGATGTATTTACCCATCCTTAAATCAGCCAAGCATTAATGAAGTCTTCTCCACTATGGCGATACAAAGAAGTCACAAATCCTGCGCTGTCAGGGCAACATGCAAGACAAAGCTGCTGTTTTTAAAATCTGGGTCTCCAGCACTCCTTTGTTGTGCTCTCATTCATTTGACAAAAAAAACCCCAACAACCCTTCACGGTGCCAAGAGTTTGGGATTTCTCTAAGATCAGGGAAATAATATTGTGCTCCACAAGCCTTAAGTTATCAAGTATTTAAAGTGAAACCCCAAAATGCTCGGGACAGTGTTTGCCGGAACCAGCCCAGGGACGTCTAGGAACCTCCTTGTGTGGCCTCTTCAGACTGGGGAAAGGAAGCATCGTTACCCTTCATTGTCCGGGCTGACACCACCCTCCAGGAGCCCACTAGGTCCTCCTAACCAGGCTTAGCTGTAAATGCTTCCAGTCAAGCCTGCATCTCTGCCTGGGCATCAGTCTCATTTGAGTCTAATATGGCTTACTACTGCCTTACCGCTGCCACCATCTGGCTTCTTTTCCTGCCTCTCTGGCACCCCACTTCACCTGTTCCCTTAAGGACAGCCAGCAAATGACTCCCTTCTGTATAACTCCTTTTGGCAGGTTGCCTTGCTTGTCAGACCAATGGCTCCCAAAGCTCCTGGCAATCTTATCCTTTATCCCGCAAAGACGCCACTTTAGATCTGGCTTGGCCCCGTGACCCACTGCTGACAGCAAAGCCCTGTCACCACAGAATGCTGCGTGGCGTCTCTCATGACTTGGAAGATTATATGTTGCTTGCTTAATAACACTTCGGCACCTTCCTGCTTGCATGTGAAAAACTTGTGCATCAAAGCACCAGGGCAGGCCCAAATATTTTTCGCACCCCGGGCAGAGTACAACTCTAGTACCCCCTCCCCAATTCAATATACATATGGAAACATAATGAAACATCAACCGGCTCATTCCAAGAGCTGCAATCCTAAGCATGGTTACCTGGGAGTAAATCCCAATGACCATAGCGGGACTACTTCTGTACAGGCATGGCAGACACGCATAGGAGGAACGTTGGATTGGCTTTCCCTCTGCCTTGCACCCTGAATCCCTGTGGCCTGCTAACCCTTTTGCCCACCCCGCTAGCTGCAGTGCCCTAGGCAGCTGCCTAGGTCTGCCTAGTGGAAGGTCTAAACCTATGGGCAGCTAGGCCCCTCTAGTTTAGTCCTTTTCGTGTGATATCCGCTTTCTATATAAGCTTTACAGTTAAATATCCCAGACAATTTCATTCCCCGCTGCCAATGAATACACACCTGCCTTCCTTTTATGGAGATGAGTGAGACAGAAGCCCTGTTTAGCTTTTATGAAATGGCTGTCCAAGAACTCCACATGCCACAGCATGGCAGTGTTCACACACTGCAGTTTGGAGCAAATGCACGCCACCTGATCACTGCCAGCATGTCGCAGCCTGAGTAGGTACGTACTCCCTTCGTCAAAAGTCCTAGCATACCTGTACCACAACCTCAACAGACTAATAAGAAACAAACTGCCTCCGTCTGAGGAAGTTCTTTGTTAGAAAAACACATCACCGGCCAGGAAAGAAAAAAAGAAATCTTTTTATTTCTGAAACGTCATTAACAGACCATCAGTACCATCCTAAGTGGGTCTGCTCTGGATCATCGTCATTGTCTATTCAATGAAGCTTATTCCCAGAAAAGTGGTTTTAGGGCTTTAAAAAGAAAAAAGAAAAGAAAAAAGAGGTGCTGGAACTCTCAAAAGGAAAATGAAGCTTTCAGTCTGTATACTGAAAACCCACGGACCTTTACTAGGATGGTGTCAACAAGCTGCCATTCTGTTTTCTGTGACCTCTGTGTACATATCCTTTCCCTGTTGCACCCGGCTTGGTTTCTATCATCCTGCTCCTGCGTTGGAATGCTAAAGATACCTGCTGGAGGTTGTGTGGGGGAGAAGATGCTGTAATGCTTGCCTATTGATTTTCCCATGAGTACTGCACCTGTGTTTTGTCTGATGTTCTGCCTGGTTCCCATGGACTGGGCGCGCAACCGTTTCATTAGCCCGCCAGCGGGAAAGCTATTCATTGGATCTGTATCTGTTTGAAGTTCCTTTATTATGCTTGACCTAACTGTGTATCCCCAGTTCTAACAAAGAACGTGTTTGAGTATGTCTTCAACGCTTTGAAATAAATTTTGCTTTTCTTGAAAACGTGGATTTATTCTCGATGCTTGGGGATCCAACATATTGTTAGAACTCCCTTTCTCCTATCGTTCCGAATCTGGCAAGATCATGAGCGGAATTGAGGGAAATCTACCTAACACGGAGGGGGACTCGGGATCGGTCCCACAAACCTCCGCGTCTTTGGTGTTCACGACTGCAGCCTCGATGGAGGGTGCCGTGGGGGGAACGATTCCCCGCCTGCCTGCACATCTGTCTTGGCCGCCTCCGACCCCTTCGCAATGGGGTCCGCGGAAGACTCACCAGCAGGATGATTGGACTATGTACAACACCCAGGGCACCCGTGAGGTGTACTCCCGTCGGGGGAGCGGATTACGTGAGAGTCTGTTTGACAAGGGATTGTTCCCGGAGCCGGGGTCTACCTCGGAGAAAGGGAGTCCCAAGCAGGACCTCGAGGAGTGGATGTTCGAGCCGTCGGGACCGAGTGGTCACGCAGAAGATGAGGAGGGCACCGGAGCCTTCCAAACGGAAGAGGACTATGACCCACCCCCGGACTACCGCCCTCGGGACCCCATCCCGGAGGAAACTACCGGGGAACGACTAGCAGAACTGGAAGACTCGGTGAGAGACTTAATGCGGGCATTCCAGGATGTGATGGAAGGTCTGCCGGGAATGATGGACGTTAGAATGGCTAATTTCCTTGACGCACACGCCGCGCAGCAACAAGTTGCTCCTGCACCGGGATTGCCCACGCCGCCGATGCCTGCTCAACCGCTGATGGGACC
>NW_015172612.1:208489-208657 GCF_001447785.1 Gekko japonicus | reverse complement strand
ATGGGTGGAAGAAGGGGATATTCGGGCCCCTTACCTGATCCGTAGTTTCCACAGAAGGTTCCCGGACAAACCGGGAGGTCTCCCGCCCAGCCCGGGAGGTCTCCCGCCCGGCCCGGGCGGGGTGGTGTAAGTGTATTTTAAGGGGGGCAGTATGTCAGCACGCTGCCA
>NW_015172612.1:196583-208174 GCF_001447785.1 Gekko japonicus | reverse complement strand
TAACAAAGAACGTGTTTGAGTATGTCTTCAACGCTTTGAAATAAATTTTGCTTTTCTTGAAAACGTGGATTTATTCTCGATGCTTGGGGATCCAACAGATGGCCAAGTCCATCTTCCACCCCCAGCGGGGGACTTTGGGGGCGTTCCTGGAGGGGGCGGGGCATCCCCAACGTGATTACGTCATGTTGGGGATGTCCGCTGCCCCCACCCCCCACCCGTGCGCCAGATCTCCAGAAACAGCAGTTCCCTGCACTTAAAGGAGCCGGCGTTTCCCTTTTAAATGCAGGAGCCGGCGTCTCCCCTTTAAGAACAGCCGCATTTCCCTTTTAAGAGCACGAAGCTGGCATTTCCCTGCAAGCTTGCGGAGATCGGGCTTGGGAGGAAACACGGGTTCCACACACTTAAAGGGAGAGAGATGGGTGGCTGTGGGTGTTGGGGCGGGTAGAACCGCCCAAAATGGGGGACCCCTGGCAAACCGGGGGGTTTGGCAACCCTAACCTTTACACATTTTAGAAAGAATTTTGTTGAAGAGGTTCTGGAACTCCGTTCCGGCACATTCTCCCAGGGGGAAAAAAAAAAGCCCTGGGACTGCACTGCATTTCACCATAATATAATATTTCTAGGTCCACAGTTTAAAAACTACCAGGATGAGGAATGATTTAGAACGACTTTATTACATGTTTGCCCTGCTGAGCTTGGCAATTGGTGTGAGGGTTGGGAGTAAGGACATGTGGCGGGCAGGGTTCCCTCTAAGCTGAGTTAGTGTGAGCTAGCTGACAGGTTTTTAGCCTCTGGCTCACACATTTTTGTCTCCGCTCAGGAAGGAGGGCTCCAGAGCAAACTAATTTATGCAGCAGCCAAATCGCTCGCTCACAACTTTAATGCCAGCAGCTCACAAAGTAGAATTTTTGCTCACAAGACTCCTCAACCTAGAAGGAACATTGGTGGTGGGAGGGGTGTTGCTGGTGTGATGTCACTTCAGGCGGAAACCCAGAAGTGACAGCAGGTAGCTCTAGGAATCACCAGAAACCCTATGGTAAAACCCTAGAGCTTCCTAGAGCTACCCACTGTCACTCCAGGTTTTTCCCAAAAGTGATGTTGTCACTAAGCCTTGTTCTCTTGGCTCTAAGCCTTGTTCTAGAACTCAGGAAATGTATCTGTAGGCCAAGTCCTCAAATTACCAGTTTCCCAACGTGGTTAAATATAAGGGGAAATCGCTACAACATAAATTCTGTTATGACTAGGGTTGCCAAGTCCGACTTACCTTGCCGGCGGGGGACTCTGGGGTGGCTCCTGGTGCGTGCGCGCGCAAAGCGCGGGCCACATGCAAATTACAGGGAAGTTACGTCATGACGCCGAGCACGCTGGGGGCGGGGCCATGACCATACAAGGGAAAACCATAGAGTTTTCCCTTGTATGGCCGTGGCCCCGCCCCCAGTGTGCCTGGCGTCATAACGTCACTTCACTGTGATGTGCACGCTGGGGCGGGGTTCCCACCGGGGCCCGATTCCCCGGCGTCGGAGAACGGGCCTCTGGGGCGGGGGGATTTCCGCCCCCCGGGTGGACTTGGCAGCCCTAGTTATGACAGACTCCAGTGTGAAGTGTACTTATTCCTCTATGTTACCTCATATGCTTGGGTCCCTGTGTGCACTACCAAACAGTACACAAGAAGAAGCTTCGTGCAAATACATGCCATGACAACAAGAAGGCTTTTCAGAGTGTTTTTATCAGCGCTGTGCATGTTCCCCTTGTTAAGTGGGAGGGGGAAGGCAGGCGCACATGAACTGAAGGCATTCAAAGCTGAGGGCTCCCTGTCCTGCCCCCAGGGCCTCTGTTGCTCCTGGGCGCGGGCCCGCCCTTGGCTGCCACCCTGCCATGGTCCGGTCACTCCGGCTCAGTGCCGCCAGCCTGGGTCCTCCCTGACACCGGTCTCCTCCACCCCCCACCCCCCGACTGCTGCCTTGCTGCCCTCTTTGCCGGTCCCTCTGATGCTGCTGCGGCTCCGGGTAAGTGTGGCGGGGTGTGCACTGGCTGTCACAGGGGGTTGAGGTGTGTCGGCCTCCATCTCCTGGCCATCCTGCCGTGAGTCCCGGAGGGAGCCGGAACAGCTGAGGAGGAGAAAGACTACTTTTCCTAGGTAGAGGCTCCAGGTGTGCGGGGGAGATGGAAAGCTGAAGTCAGAGGGGTAGATAACGGTATGTTGATGGTTGGCTTGGAAGGAGATAGGGTTGCTACCTCCAAGACAGGTACAATGCCATAGACTCTACCCTCCAAACCAGCCATTTCCTCCTGGGGGATCAGTTGCCAATCTCCAGGTGAGGGCTGGAGATCACTCAGAATTAAAATTGCTCATCAGATGGCAGAGATCTGTTCCCCTGGAGAAAACAGTGAACTCTGTGTCATTATATCCTGCTGAGGTTGCCACAGCAAATTGACACTGCATACTCAAGGCCAGGGCACCCACCCAAAGCCTCTTTTTAGAGCTCATTGTATTTATTTCCACAACAGGTCTTATTCCTAGTGTTGTAATAAACTTAATAATTAAAAATAAAATCCCAGAATTTCTCTCTGCGATGCTTTCTGCTTCTTAACACTCCACAACTAGGGTTGTGCACTTTTTACCAGTGTCCTGTATGTCCAGATTGCTTTCATTTTTTTTCCTGTTTCCACTGTACACTGACAAAATATTACCAAAAAACCCCACCCTTCATCAGATCGTATGCATGACAGCATCAAGAGCCTTTCTGCATAGCGTTTTAATGATGCCTATTGCACTCCTGCCCAAACCTGGATAGATGAAGCTAGCCTGATCTCGCCAGACCTTGGAAGCTAAGCAGGGTCAGCCCTGGTGAATACTTGGATGGGAGACCACCAAGGAAGTCCAGGATTGCTACGCAGAGGCAGGCCACGGCCAACCAGCTCTCTCAGTCTCTTGCCTTGAAAAACCTAACAGGACCTGCCATACGCCAGCTGCGACTTGATGGGACTTTCTACCACCAATGGACCCTGGCATGCTGGCAAAGCACCATAAACACATATGCAAAGACACAACTGTATGCTGCCTCTTTCCCCCCCAGTTTTAAGTGTATTTGTACATCGTTAACTTAGTGGGGAACAAAAATCCAAAGCTTCTGATGGCACTGAAAACCACCGCACATTCACAGAGTCCTGTGTGTGAAATTCAGAAATAGTTTTTTAAAAAACAGATAATCCCTCATGCATTTATTCCCATTTCTGAAGCTGTGCCTACAGAATCAGGGCAGAAATCCAAAGAGGGGATCTTAGAAGCATCCTTACTTCAGAAATAAAAGGTTAAATTAAAAAGGGGGGGCTAGTTCTGGCCAATGTTTTCTCAAGCCACAAACAGTTGTCATCATTCCCTTGGCAAGTCTCAGGATGGGGGCCTTGACGGGGCAAAAGCGTGCACCTTCCCCATATATATTTATGCTCCCCTCCCTGATGCTACAGCAGTGGTGAGGCTTACAAGTGAGCATCTACATGCAGCAAAAGCACTACATGTGAGTCTATGTGAGTTGTGTGTGTATGTGCATTGCTTAAGGCAAACAAAGCCAATACAGAGTGAGGGCCATATGGCAAGCAGCACAGAAAAGGATGCAGGCAGAGTCCTGGAACAGCACGATAAGGCAGCGGGGCTGTATAGGAATATGGATTCCTATGGGCCTCATGTCTCCCTTCAATGTGCTGTAGGCTTCATGTTTCCCCTTTGGAATGTACCCCCTGTTGCTCTGGTTTCCTATGTAAGCCAAATGGCTGGCCATTTGCTTGAATTGCCCCCCATAAACCAAATGCCTCTGCTGAAGCATGGTAGAGAGGCACGTAGGCTCTTCTGGGTAGGAGTGGCTCTGGTATCATCTTACTGCAGGAGGATGATGCCCAGGCCAACCTCTCTCCACCCATTTGCCATGACAACCCCAAATTTGGAAATTACCTGTCTCATTGTGGTTGGCTCCTGGCCAGGGTCGTCATGAGATAGGGATTCAAATTGGCTTCCCCTTAGAGAGGAGCTCACTTTTTTGGCTTGCTCTCTCGTTCTGTTCCTGGATGTACCCTGAAATGCTGTATTTCAGTCATGTGCTCTTTTGGAGAGAACAAAGGATTTCTTGGTGGAGCTGAGAACATGTCTGGAACTTTGGACAAAGATGGGACCTAATTGGACTTTGTTACAATGGACTGTCTTGGGCTATGGATTCCTGAAGTTGGTAACTATGCAGATCTCTAATGTTTAGTCAGGGCCAAAGGCCATAGGTTTTCTTGTTTTAAGTCTTTCTAGTTCTGATTGCAAGTTCTGTGCTAAATAAACTTTATTCCTGTTTATTAAAACTGTCTGCTGATGAGTAACTGGACTCTAAGCCTAGATTCTTGTGTGCCTAGCTGGGCTACACGCTACCATTGAGCCTTAAAAGAGTGTATCTCTGAGGAGGTGCCAGAGCTGGGCATTGTTGTTGTTATTGTATTGTAAAAATATAGGAGTTTTTCCCTCATTCCTAGACAGGCGTGGTTGCAGAATCCTGTACAGGGGCGGAAGCCTGTCATGCCCTGCCCCATCAGTAGGGACTGGAATATACCACTTGCTCCTACCATGAACAAACTTCAGGGAAAGCCAGCCCTAGGAGAATGGCCTTTAAGTAAAACCAGTTCTTCCACTGACTCACATTCCAGCTGTAAGAACACAAATGAGCCTTGTTAGACCAGACCTGTGGCTCATCTAGTCCAGCATCTTCCTTCATGAAACAGCCAACCAGTTGCCTATGACAGCCAACAAACAGGGCACCGAGGCCGCTGTTGACTTCCAGTTAACGGCAGCCAGGTCATTCTTGGCAACCAGTGGTGGATGGGGGGGGGGAAACTTAGCGGGAGCAGGAGGGAGGCCCAGCTGACATGTAGTGATGTGCTTACATTACTGCCCACGTGACCTGGAAGTGATGTCATCACGTCAGGGCGACACTCTGGTATTTGGGCAAAAGCTATTTGATACATTTGGCTTCCACCAGAGAGTTTTTGCACAAATACCAGAGTGTCACCCTGATGTGATGACATCACTTCCAGGTCCCGTGGGCAGTTCTGTAGACGTGTTGTTGCACATCAGCTGTATCTCCCTCTCTTTTTTAAAAAAAATATTTTTATTAAAAGAGAAATCCAGTATACATAAACAAGATTGCTGTTTGAACAATAATACAAACTGTCAGTGCAGATATATATTTCACAATGCCATCTATTAATTTGTCAGCAGTAACATCCTATAACCAAATCCTTGTCACTTTCTTCTGATATTCCAATTGTTCTACTATTACTACAATACTAACGTATAATAAATCCAGATATATTTTAGAAGGACCACAATAATAAATCATGAGAGTGCTCAGACCATTCCCCCCCCCAAAAAAAAAATTCTCAAAGATGAATCCATTCTGCATAACTAGTATTTGCTGGTAATACCTTGTTTTCTGTAAAATAGGTTATAAGAGGACACCATTATCTCCCTCTCTTGGGGGGGTAAGTTCCCCCACCAGCCAGCTGATTGGGCAGTGGGGCATTGGGGTCTGGTGGTAGGGTACACCTGCCTCTACCGGGGGTGTGTGTGTGTGTGTCTGGCAACCCTACTCCCAGGGCTGGTATTCAGAGATGTACAAGCCTCTGCACATGGTGGGTGTGAACAATGTGGATTGACAACGTCCCTTGCTTGGGAGAACATCTGGTTGCTGGGCCTGCTCCAGTAGCAGACCCCTTCTCAGCACAGTAAGCCAGGAGTCAGTCTCATATTATTGCCTTACTTTTCATACTTCTGTCCCACAAGCACACTGTCCCCCCCCACAACAACATCTACTGCAGCTGAAAATAGAAGGGGGGGGGATTGAAAATCTCCCAGGTGTATACACAGAGACATAAACATGTTAGCTAAAACTACTCTACATCTGTCTAAGTCTATCTAACAAACTTTATGACCAGTATACCCAAAAGGGACTCCATTATATAAAAAATGGAAAGCGATGACGAACCTCAACAGCATGATAAAAAGTAGAGACATCACCCTGCCAACTAAAGTCCGCATGGTCAAAGCAATGGTATTCCCAGTAGTCATGTATGGCTGCGAGAGTTGGACTATAAGGAAGGCCGAGCGCCGAAGAATAGATTCTTTTGAACTATGGTGCTGGAGAAGACTCTTGAGAGTCCCCTGGACTGCAAGAAGAACAAATCAGTCAATCCTAAAAGAAATCAACCCTGACTGTTCCCTGGAAGGCCAGATAATGAAACTGAAGCTCCAATACTTTGGCCACCCAATGAGAAGGGAGCACTCACTGGAGAAGACCCTGATGCTGGGAAAGATTGAAGGTCAAAGAAGACGGGGAAGGCAAAGGATGAGATGGTTAGACAGTGTCATAGATGCAACGAACATGAAATTGAGCCAACTTCAGAGGACAGCGGAAGACAGGAGGGCCTGACGGGAGCTGGTCCATGGGGTCGCGAAGAGTCGGACGCGACTGTGCGACTGAACAACAATTCTACATCTGTCTAAGTCTATCTAACAAACTTTATGACCAGTATACCCAAAAGGGATTCCATTATAAAATATTCCTATTTATTTACAATCTAATTTACCTGTGAATCGTTGGGAATCAAATGGAGGAGCAGGTGCTCAGAAAGGGGTGCAAGAAGGACCGTTTCAGTATGCAGAGCACCGGAGGTGGTGGGAAATGCCGTAAAGCCACAGCCAACTCATGGTAGGGTTGCCAGATCCTACTTTGTTGCCAGCGGCGGTATTGGAGGGGGGCGTTCTTGGAGGGGGAAGGGATGTGGCGTGGTGTCCCTGATGCGGTGACATCGCCCAGAAGTGCTGCCATCCTGTCAGTGATGTTGTGCAGCGACGTTCTGGATTGAGGGCAAAACTCTATGCTTTGAGGGCAAATCTACCATAGAGTTTTGCCCTCAAACCAGAGCGTCCTTCGCAATGGTGCCAACGTGATGACATCATTTACGGGTGATGTCATTGTGTTGGGGACATCACCTGGGGACGTGACTGTTTGGGGGTGGAGTTTTCCCCGCTAGCCAGCTGGCTGGCGGCAGGCAGAAGCCCCGAAAACCGGCGGAACCCCTGCCAGGACTGGCAACCCTAACTTATGGTGATCCCATAAAGAGCAGAGGTTGTTTGCCATTGCCGGCCTCCGCGTAGCAACCCTGCCCTTGTTTGATGGTCTCCCATCCAGGTACTAACCAGGGCTGACCCTGCTTAGCTTCCGAGATCCGATGAGATCGGGCTAGCCTAAGCCCTCCAAGTCAGGGGGATACAGAACATTAATCAAGGCAGGGGGCAGCAAAGCCAGCTATGCCCTCCTTTCAGCTGGAAAGGACTAATGTGGAAGCATTTCCTCTTGCCTGTGCCTGTTTTGGTATTCCACATGTACAAGCAGGCACCCGTCACAGACTCCTCATCCCAGTCTCCTCCCATACCCACGGCAACACCAGTCCAGACACACTCACATCCCTGCCCCAGCAACCTGAATGCCAAGCTGTCCTGTGATTCTACTTAACTTTCTTTTCCCAGGCAGCTCAGCCAGTTTTTCTATAGGAGCTGACGGCTTCCAAATATATGAGATTATTCCGCACATCTGGAATGATAAAACTGGGATTCGAAAATATTTCTAATACTCTGAATAAGGAATGCGGGGAGGAGTTGGGAATGGTTGAACCAGCTGAAGGAGAAAGACCTGGAAAGAACATCCAACCTCTTCTGTTCTGCAAGTATCTGCAGCCTGAGCTTGGCCCGGAGCGTGACCCTTTGGCAAGAATTTTGGGGTTCTTGGCCTACCACCTGTGGCTCCATGTGATATGCCATGGCAGAAGAAGCACCAGCCTGTGACTTACAGCTTGAACACATGAGCAGCTGCCATAGACTGACTCAGGCCATTAGCCCATCAAAGTCAGTACTGTCTACTCAGAATGACAGTGGCTCTCCAGGGTCTCTGGTAGATGTCTTTCACATTTTCTCATCCCTGATCTTTTCAGCTGGAGATGCAGGGGACTGAACTCGGGAGTCGGGATCTCCTGCGTGCCAAGCAGATGGCTCTGTCACTGAGCCACAGCCCACTCCCCAAAGGGCCTTTAAGATTTTCGCTTTAAAATTGTAGAGGGGGACCCCTTGTGCTGCATGTTTTCATTTGAGTTGTTGTCTGTGGTATGCGTTTCATTCTGTGATCTGCTCTGTGGACCCGATACGGAAGGAAAATGGAGTAAAGAATATTTAAATGCAGAAAATGAAATCCACGCACATCCCTAAAGACAGAGGCAAACCACTCGGAATGTATAACACCTTTTTCTGAAATGTCTCTGCTAGTTGCCTGTTTGCTTTCCGTATAAGGTGCCGATTCTTCCCTTGAAAGCCCTTCATGACTTCGGGTCCGCATATATAAAGGGACCAGGGACCGGTAACTCCCATTGCAAACCCTTGGGCCAGTTAGGATGCTTTGGTCACCTCCTTGCCCTCTCATCGATTGGCTCCTTCGTTCCTCCTCTTGCCTGTTCCAGGGTAATTTTAGCAACTGGACTGATTTGGTGGGAAAATTGATCGGAGGAAGTTCAAATGGCCACTTAGACCATCAATTCTGCTACAGAGGCCCTTGAGTTTTAGGGCAACTGTGTCTCAGTAAGAGAGTTTAACAGAGCAATTTTTTAAACTGTAGTTATTTGCATGCTGGCTTTCTGTACTTACAGTTGCTATTTTTTTTCTGGTTCTATGTATTCTGTGACTACCGGCATGTTATTAGCCACCTCAAAACCCTAGGGCAAGGTGGCGTAGAAATGTTTAAAAAACCAAAAAAAACCATACAGCACTTCATTGGGATTTTTGGCCACAATGTCCTGAAAGCATTTGCATTCACACACTAACATGTAATTGACTAGAATGCAGTTTTTCATTCCATGCCGAGGGAAGGCCTGCTAAAGCAGAAATTAAGCACAAAGGCATTGCTGTTACAAATCGGCGGCTTTGATGGGTTTTGCGGCTGAGTGGGAAAGGAGGCCATTTCCGCATTCTGTTCCAAAGGCCCTGACGCCTCACCAACTTTTGTTATGCATTTTCCCAGAGGGGGTCGTGGCTACTCTTCACAACGCCACTTTTTTTGTCAATAGACACATTAGAGGTCAGTTGACACAAGCAAAAGAGCCTTTCTTCCCACCATAAATCTCAACAGAAAAGCAAACCATCTGTCATTCATTTCACATAACATATTGTAGCCCTGAACTGGTTGGCTAGCACAGTCTCTCATATCTCAGAAGCTGGGGGGGGGGGGGGGGGGGGGTGATTAGTACTTGGATGGGAGGACCCCCAAGGAAGTCTAGTGTTGCTATGCAGAGGCAGGCAATGATAGCAATGCCAGCCTCCAGCTGGGACCTCAGGATCCCAGAGAATTACAGCTCATCTCCAGACTACAGAGATCAGCTCCCCTGGAGAAAATGGATGTTTTGGAAGGTATGGCACTGTACCCCATGTCCTTCCCAGGCTCCATCCCCAAATCTCCAGAAGTTTCCCAACATGGATCTGGCAACTCTACCCTCCTATCCACCACGGGTGGCCAGGGGGGACCTGGCAACCCCAGGCAATGGCAAACCCCCTCTGAACATCTCTTGCCTTGAAAACTCCCACGAAAGGTCACCCTAAGTCGAATGCAACTTGACAGCACTTTTCAGCAACAACATATTGTAATCCTACAGTGCAGTCCTTAACAGAGTTATACTACTCTAAGATAACTGACATCAGTGGGTTTGGAAAAAGGCATCCCTGCTTTGGACTGCATCAATAGCTACCCACCACACTCCCAAAGGAATCATTCTCCCAAGAATTAATTTTCCTTTATCCTATATATATAATTCCCTTATGTATTGGCCGTTTCCAGCTCTCCCATTGGCTGTGCAGTGAGCTCCATCAGCCACTGGCTCATCAACTGCCACTCAAGAGGACTCACGTGCCATTGGCTAGGTGCTGGGTCCGCTCCTCTCCCCCACGCACTGCCAGCCTGGACACTTCCCTCACGGAAAAAAACTGCCAAATGGCTGTGTCTCCTGACAAAGACACCTCCTACTTGGCTCCTGTGGGACTAATTTTCCCCTCAGTGGCTTTTGCTAGGCAACCAAGCTTGGTTCTGTCAGTAAAAAGGGAAAGGCAGGAGGCTCTTTCCAGGCCTTTGTGGGGAACTCATTGGGGCCAGTCCTGACTAGGGTTACCAGCTCCAAGTTGAGAAATTCCTGGATATTCTGTGGTGGAGTTTAAGGAAGGAAGAGATTGGGAAGGGGAGAGGCTTCAGCGGAATAGAATGCCATACAGCCCACCCTCCAAAGCAGTTATTTTATCCGGGGGGGGGGAGAGATCTGTTGTCTGGAGTTCAGTTGTAATACTTGGTGATCTTCAGGCTCCACCTGGAGGTTTGGCTACCCTAGGTATAGCAGTTAGCGCTTCTGCCAGACCCAGGTTTTTCCTGTGGAAGTTGAGTGGGTGATTTCGGACCAGTCACAGACTTTCAGCCTAACCTATTTCACAGGGTTGTTGTGCAGATCAAAAGGAAGAGAGGAGAATGATGTAAGCTGCTTTGGTCTCCACTGCGGAGAAAGACTGTACTTTTCCTTCTGGGGAACCATTGCTGCCAATCTCCAGGTGAGGGCTGGAGGTCACTCAGAATTAAAACTGCTCTCCAGACTTCCGGTTTGTGGATCAGAAATGGCAGTCATTCTCCCTGGACCTCGGGGGAGCGACTTGCACACCAGTGGTATGGAGGGGTGCTACCTCAAGTAGCACTCACACGGAGCCTTTGTGATAGGCTCCAGGCCATAGGGCTTTTGAGGGGTAGCCTCCTCGACAGCTAAATGCTGGAGAATTGAGGCTCCCCTCCGCCCTGATGGTCCTGCTGCTATGTGGCCCTTGGACACAAGCTGATTTGACTGGGACAAGCGCTGGAGATCGAGCGGAATATCTACTGTGAGCGAGGTCAGAAGAAATGACTGACAATGAACGTGAGTTCAAAATAAATGGAATATTTTAAAAGTGAATTCCCCACCCATGGGAAAAGCGGAGCACAAAGAGGGACACTTCTTATGCGAATGGACAGATAAGCGTAACGAGGGGGGGGACAAGCAGCGATTTTGTTTTGAGAGACTTACTTGAGCACTGACATCGAGGTGACGATTTTTCGAGTCCGCGAGAAGCGGTTTGAAATTGTAAACAATCGTATAAAATGGCGGCCTAACAAAGAAAGTTTAAAGCTAAATCGGCGGGTAGTCAAAGCCCAAAACTGGAAGAGGGAGCAGACGTCATGAAAATGTCCGCGGATATGCTCAAGCTGGTAATGGAGCAACTCAATGGTATTAACCAGCAACTGACTTCGCTGAATCAAAACTTCACATCCCAGCAGCTCCAACGGGCAGAAACGGCGAAGAAGGTGGAGCATACGACTGAGAGAATTAAAGAGATAGACACCACAAACAAGAAAATGAAGAAAAGAATGGGGGAAGTTGAAGCAAAACAAAACTTCCAAGAAAACCGTTTGTTACAGCTACAAATGGAAAAAGCCAATATGATTCTCAGA
>NW_015172612.1:182223-190374 GCF_001447785.1 Gekko japonicus | reverse complement strand
ATATTTATTTTATTTATTTATATTTAAATTTATACCCCGCCCTACCCCGAAGGCTCAGTTTTGTAGTCTTATAAAAAAATAATAAAAAATATCCCTCCGGGGATTAAAAAAAAAAACTGCTCTCCAGATGGCATATATTTATTTTATTTATTTATATTTAAATTTATACCCCGCCCTACCCCGAAGGCTCAGTTTTGTAGTCTTATAAAAAAATAATAAAAAATATCCCTCCGGGGATTAAAAAAAAAAACTGCTCTCCAGATGGCAGAGATCAGCTCCCCTGGAAAAAACGGCTGCTTTGCAGGATGGACTCTGTCATTATACCCTGCTGAGGTCACTTCCCTCCTGCTTGGGTCCCCACTGAGGAGAAAGACTGGAGTTTTCCTAGGTGGAGGCTACAGAGAGGAGGGAAGAGATGGAAACCTGAAGTCAGAGGGGCAGATAATGATAGGTTGATGGTTGGCTGGGAAGGAAATAGGGTTGCCACCTCCAGGTTGGGGAGTTCCTGGAGATTTGAGGGGTGGAGCCTGGAGAGAGTGGGGTTTGAGGAGGGGTGGGACCTCAGACAGGTACAAGGCCATAGACGCCACCCTCCAAACCGGCCATTTCCCCCTGGGAAACCATTGTTGCCAATCTCCAGTTGAGGGCTGGAGCTCACTCGAAAATAAAACTGCTCTACAGACAGCAGAGATCAGTTCCCCTGGAGAAAACGGTAAGCTGTGTGTCATTATACCCTGCTGAGATCACCACAGCAAATTTATGCTAAGTGCCCAAGGCCAGGACACCTGCCCAGAGCCTCTTTCTAGAGCTCGTTGTATTTATTTCCACCATGAACCTTATTCCTAGTTAATAATATGCTCCTTTGACCAGAGGTTTTGAGCCATACTATAAAATCACAGTACAGATGTCAACAACAGCCACAGAATGATGATAAAAGACAATTGTGCCCCTAATAAAATCACACAATTGTTAGATTAATACTTAGCAGGAGATTCTTGCAAAGATATTACAATAGACAAGAATTTGGCCACAGATCATGTAACTGCAGATCTAGTGTCAGACAGCAAAAAGATAACTACCTGTGGTTCGACAGCAAGTTGATATTTGCTCAAAACAGGTGGAAATCTAAAGTTCTCGCAATGAGGACGATTGGGCACAGAATAACAAAATGTGATCAGTGGTCTCAGTCGTACCAGAGGCACAACAACAGAGGTGTTCAGAGAATTATCAGCGAGATACTAAGTTAACTGATCTATTCCTAAAAGACGTGTAATTTTCCTGCGATGGATTGGATTTACCTGCTATGACAGGATCCAATTTCTGTATGCAGAGGTAAGATGTAAAAAAAATAATAAATCATACTATAGCTCTGTAAAATGAGTGCCTATTCCTAGGCATGTGCTGAAATTTTGCATGGATGCTCCTTAGAGGCATGCATCCTTCGGATCATATAAGAGGCATGCTTATTTTTTAATTCGGATGTCTGTGCATGACTTGGGGTGACCTGTTTTTTTGTGGGGGGGAGAAGTGTTCATTTGGTCACATCATGAGAGCACGTGGCTCACTGGGAAAGACAATAGTGCAAGGAAAAGTTGAAGGCAGCAGGAGAAGAGATGGTTTGACTCGATAGGAGATGGTTTGACTCAATAAAGGAAGCCACGGCCCTCAGTTTACAAGACCTGAGCAAGGCTATTAAGGGTAGGATGTTTTGGAGGTAAGTAATCCACAGGGTCGTTTCGGGAGTGACCGGAGAGCACTTAATGCACACTGTGTTTTATGCTGGCAAAACTACCCTCCATCACCATTTTTAAAATGTACTTTTCCCCAGTGATTCCAGAGAAAGGAATCATTTGCACTTTTCTCATTCATGTGCCCCCCCCAAGGATCGGAGACAACTAGACAGGAAGAAAGACGACAGTTCAAAGCACTGCTGTACATGGTGTTGTTCAGAAAGTATTTCTGCTTTATTAATATGGTCCGAGGGCCAGCAGTACGATTTCCAGAACCTAAATGATTAGTATCAGCTGTTCATGAAGATTGAGGCACGCTTGGCCTTTTATGCTCGCCAGCATTGCAGATTGGATTTCTATAATAGATGAAGGTGATACTGGAAAGGCCTACTGATCCGACACCCTTGAAATGTTCACACTGACATGACATCCATTTTCTGCCATGCTACCCTTTATTTAGTCACAGATGTTGTGGGAAAACAGATGCTTGTTCCTGGACTTTGGTGGTGATGGTGGTGGTGGAAGATGCCATCAAGTTGCAGTTGATTTGTGGCATCTTCAAGGCAAGAGAGAGACACAGGTGGTTTGCCGTTGCCTGCCTCTGTGCAGTACAAGGTTGCCAAGTCCCTCCTGGCAACTGACGAGGGAGGGGGGGACTTAACACGAGCAGCAGGGAGGCCCATCCAACGTACGGAAATGTGTCTATGTCACTGCACATGTGACCCGGAAGTGACATCACCACATCCAGGACATCAGGGTGACAGTCTGGTATTTGGGCAAAAACTCTATGGTAAATTTCGCTTCTACTATAGCAGGGGTGACCAAACTGTGGCTTGGGATGTCTGTATAGGCAAGATTTGGCTGCTTGAAGATCATAGCAAAGTCATGTAGGACATGAGGTTTAGATCCAGATGATCTGAATGACAGCTGAGTGGTCATATGACACTAATTGCATCATATCAGTAAGTGTCACAGTGACTCAGCAATTGCACAGTACTGTGAAGTGATTGGTCTGTACCTGTATATATTGTAATTGGTTCTTAGTCAAGCACTGCCTATGTGGTTACGGCTGTTATGCGTAGCACTGCATTGGTCAAAATCCTGATTTGCTACAAGCTGTGTATGTATATACTCTCTGTAAATGAACTGTAAATAGTCTACAACAAACAACTCTGCTATTTTACGGCTTCAAACACCGTCATGGGAGCCACACATGGCTCTTTGACACATATTGTGTGGCTCCTGGCAGGGCGGCTAGGGAAGCGAAGGAGAGGCGTGCCTCCCCAGTTGGTCTTCCCTCCCCCAGCCAGCGTTCCCCTCCCTGGGTAGGCTTGAGGTGAGGGGGGAGCAGAGAAAGAGAGCAACTTTAAACGCGTTCTCAAAGCACCCCCCCCATCAAGCCTACAAATATCATTGGGCAAATAAATATCATTACCAATATCTGTTTTTACCCCTTTGGGTTTTATTTTTGGCAGTCTCATTTAATGGTAATAAAAAGCAAGTTTGCACAGTCTTCAATAAAAACGTGCAGAATAGTTCTTCATGTCTTGCAGCTCTCAAAATCTGATGTTTAGCCGCCCCTGTACTATAGAGTTTTTGCCAAATACCAGAGTGTCACCCCAACATCCTGGATGTGCTGATGTCACTTCTGGGTCGCTTGGGCAGTAATGTAGACACATCGCTGCACGTCAGATTGATCTCCCTCTTTTTCGGAGTAAGTCCCCACCCCACTCACTGGCCAGATGATTGATGAGAGGGATGTGGGGAATGTCAGCGGGGGACCCCCCCCCCGTCTCCACCGTGTTGTGTGGCAACCTTGGACTTCCTTGCTGGTCTCCCATCCAAGTGCTAACCAGGAGCAACCCTGCTTAGCTTCTGAGATATGATGAGATCGGTCCAGCATGGTCCATCCTGGTCAGGGCACTTGATCTTCTATAAATGGATCATACTGGGAGGGGGGAATGAATTGAACTCCACACAGCCCAGCTTCTCAGAGCAACTTGTCTTTGTGAAGCTGCACGTGGTTTAATGGGTTCTGCTTCAAACGATGTGCCAGACGCCAACGTGCAAAACCCAAAAGTGCTCACCGGAAGCTGTGTCAGATCATTCGTCTATATGGCCCTTTTAACTTCCAAATCTCTGGCCTCACCACAGACAAAGTGAGGTACATATATGCAAACCTGTAAAATCTCTAGTTCCAGCTCCTGCCAACCTAGCAGTTCGAAAGCAAGAAATTGCAAGTAGATAAATAGGTACCACTTCGGTGGGAAGGTAACAGCGTTCCGTGCCCCTTGGTGTTTAGTCATGCCGGCCACATGACCACAGAAATGTCTTCGGACAGCGCTGGCTCTTCGGCTTTGAAACGGAGATGAGCACCGCAACCCTAGAGTCGGATTCGACTGGCTTTCAAGCAAGGGGACCTTTACCTTTACCTTTAAAATCTCTGACAACCATTCCTGAGCTTGCTACGATTTCAGAAATCCTTACAGAACTATGTCCAGGTGCACCCGGCCTGTACAATTTGTGTCCCACTAAGCCAAACACAAGGCAGCACCGGCGGTGTGGGTGTTTGTTTATAAATCTGTTTTTGCTTCCTTTTCCGCGGTGCAAACACAGAAAGGACAAGATGCCCGGAAGAGGCCACCATCTGTGACCAGCGGGCTGCACTTGGCCAGGAAAGTCACAGGTTGCGCAGGCTTGAAGGATGTGGACTCTTATTTATTTTTTAACATAAGCACATACGTAGAGATTTACACAAGGGAGAATGGGTGGGAAACTTAAAATGTTGAATCAGCCCTGATACACAAAAGCAGACAACGGATATACCATTGCAAGTTCTAGGCCCTAAAGCAGCCAGGCTGGCGTGACGAGGGTCAGGGCCTTTTCTGTGGCGGCCCCCACCTGGTGGAATGAGCTCCCGGAGGACATCAGGGCCCTGTGGGACCTCTTACAGTTCCACAGGGCCTGTAAAATGGAGCTCTTCCACCAAGCCTTCGACTAGGGTGCCGCCTCCTAATATTACGGCCCTGGCCCCAACACCAGCACCAACTCAATAATCAACAGCCTAGTGGGAGCCCAGACTGTGGTAGTAATGACTGTCTGAAAGATGAGAGTATACCACCATCATTTATAAATACTTACTAATATTTATCAATATTTATTGATATTTATGTTTACTGGCACTTATATGATTTTATACGTTGTGATTTTACCAACTGAAATATTGTGTTTTAACTATTTTGCTGTTTTACATATGTGTGTGTGTTTATGTATATATGTGTGTATATATATATATGTGTGTGTGTGTGTGTGTGTGTGTGTGTGTGTGTGTATGTATTTATACACACACACACTTTCTGTGAGCCGCTCTGAGCCTGCCATGGCAGGGAGGGCGGGATACAAATTAATTTTTTTTAAAAAATAGTTCTCTGTGACTTTTCCATCGAAGCCACAAACACAAGGTGGCATTGTCAGAGGTGCTTTATTTCCGGGATTAACCGTGAAGCAGATGGCGCCTGGCTCCTGGTGTAATGGAGCAGGAAGATTTGCTCTCTTGTTCCTGCTTCTCGGTCTTGAGTGAGGGCCCCTCTTATTACCGGACCACATTAACGGTCTGCTAACAGCATGATAAAAAGTAGAGACATCACCCTGCCAACAAAAGTCCGCATGGTCAAAGCAATGGTATTCCCAGTAGTCATGTATGGCTGCGAGAGTTGGACTATAAAAAAGGCCGAGCGCCGAAGAATAGATTCTTTTGAACTATGGTGCTGGAGAAGACTCTTGAGAGTCCCATGGACTGCAAGAAGATCAAATCAGTCCATCCTCAAAGAAATCAACTCTGACTGTTCCCTGGAAGGCCAGATAATGAAACTGAAGCTCAAATACTTTGGCCACCAAATGAGAAGGGAGCACTCACTGGAGAAGACCCTGATTCTGGGAAAGATTGAAGGTCAAAGAAGACGGGGACGGCAAAGGATGAGATGGTTAGACAGTGTCATAGATGCAACGATTATGAAGTTGAGCAAACGTCAGAGGATGGCGGAAGACAGGAAGGCCTGGCATGATCTGGTCCATGGGGTCGCAAAGATTCAGACTCGACTGTGCGACTGAACAACAAAATGTATTTCAGCCCCTCTTGGGGAACACCCAGTCGTTTATGAGTGACCAGAACACATGTTCTGGAAGAGCTCTCTTCTTAGAATCTGCGCTCCTAACCACTACACCAAACTTCAATGGAATTTCCAAACGCCTTGCATTTGTGGCCTTTTTGTGAAATGCTGAAGGACCACCAAGACTAGTGTCCCCTCTAAGCTGAATCAGTGTGAGCTGGCTCACAGTTTTTTAGCCTCTGGCTCACACATTTTTGTCTTAGCTCAGGAAGGAGGGCTCCAGAGCCAACTAATCTATGCAGCGGCCAAATCGCTCGCCCACAACTTTAATGCCGGTAGCTCACAAAGTAGAATTTTTGCTCACAAGACTCCACGGCTTAGAGGGAGCATTGACCAAGACCCACGAAGGGGGGGGGCAGGAACAGTCTTCTGTCAGTAATGTCTGCCCAGGTCCTCCTGTCCTCGGCGTCTGATGTGCCCGGTGGGACTGATGCCAGTTTTTCTTGCCTACTATGGCCAAACAGTTGGATGAAAGCCTAGCATGCCGTTTCCACAAAGCGCATGGAGAAGTGGAAGCGGGGAAAGGGAGACGGTGGATTATTGGAACAAAAGGAGGGGGGGAGAAGGGATGAAAGACAAAAAGGAAATGAAGATAGTAATGGAGAAGCAATTACAGAAGGCTTTGTGGCTATACAGAGACAGTTCTGTTGGGTGCAGAGAAACACATAGGGTGGGGAAGCAAAGAAAAGGAGTACCTGAGAGATAACAGTGCAGGCAGACAGAGAGTGTGCCTATGTTGCAGGGTGAAGGGGAAAATGGAGAGAGGATTGGAAGGGGGAAAGGTTCAGAACGACCTGTGATGGTGGGAATGCAAAGTGGTTAAGGAATTTTGGCAAAAGATTGTAAGGGTTATCTTTGATTTATTTCAAGTTAATTTAGAGATTAATAGGGACTTGCCTATTTCTGTAATATTGGGAAATAAAAAAGTGGAAAGAAATAAACGGGAGTTATATAAAATTATGGTTTTAGCCGGGATGGCTGTAATAGCATTGGGATGGAGGGATAGGCACAAATGGAGAATGGAAAAATGGAATACTTATTTCTTTGAACGCGTACAATCAGATATATCAGCACAGATAATTACTGAAGAGACATGGGAGGAGAAATGTCAAAAGATTACAAATGGGTGGGATATAAGGAATGGGTGGAAAGGGGGGAAGCCAATCCAAATATCCAAATACGAATGAAGAATCTGTGCACATGGTTAAAAATATGAAGATACTAGGGGAGGGAGGGGGTAAAATGATTGTACAATGATTTAATGTAAGATTATGTATATAAGTTTCAATAAAAAAAACTAAAAAAGAAAAGAATGACCTGTGATGGTAAAGACAGAGAAAGAGGGTAAACAGAAAATGATCTGCAGTTAGCATGTTGTTGTTCAGTCGCACAGTCGAGTCCGACTCTTCGTGATCCCATAGACCAGATCACACCAGGCCTTCTGGTCTTCCGCCGTCCTCTGAAGTTGGTTCAATTTCACGTTCGTTGCATCTATGACACTGTCCAACGATCTCATCCTTTGCCGTCCCCGTCTTCTTTGACCTTCAATCTTTCCCAGCATCAGGGTCTTCTCCAGTGAGTGCTCCCTTCTCATTTGGTGGCCAAAGTATTTGAGCTTCAGTTTCATTATCTGGCCTTCCAGGGAACCGTCAGGGTTGATTTCTTTTAGGACTGACTGATTTGATCTCCTTGCAGTCCAAGGGACTCTCAAGAGTCTTCTCCAGCACCATAGTTCAAAAGAGTCTATTCTTCGGCGCTCGGCCTTCCTTATAGTCCAACTCTCGCAGCCATACATGACTACTGGGAATATAGCCCTTAAAGTGATTTGAGGTGTTCAGTGGGGGTGGAGAGCGGCATCCAGTCACAGATAATTTATGGCAAATCCATAGAGCTTTCAAGGCAAGAGAGGTCTGCCGTCGCCTGCCTCTGCACAGCAACCCTGGGCTTCCTTGGGGGTCTCCCATCCAAGACCCAACCAGGGCCAACCAAGCTGAGCTTCCGGGAGCTAATGAGACTGGGCTAGCCTGGAATGTCTGGGCACCAGGTCACATAAAGAGAAGCAGACTGGGGTCACCAGAGACAGCGAATACATTTAGCCCTCACCTTAACTATGTCCCCGAATCTTGTATAAGTGAATGGGTACCATTCATTCTTATGGGGGAAAGGAGGAAGAAGAAGAAGAAGAAGAAGAAGAAGAAGAAGAAGAAGAAGAAGAAGAAGAAGAAGAAGAGGAGGAGGAGGAGGAGGAGGAG
>NW_015172612.1:179286-181924 GCF_001447785.1 Gekko japonicus | reverse complement strand
GGAAAGAGAGAGCCACAGCCTCGAGAGAGAAGAGACAGAGGCCTATTCTGCACACACAGCTTACTGCAGAGAATCTGAGGAGAATCTGTGCCTGCCTTACGCATCGTTCTTTTTTCTCCGGTGTATTTATTCTGCATCTACAACCCAAAACCCCCCCACCATTTTCTTGATTGGGATGGGAACATCACTTGTGACATGTGGGGGTGTGTGGCGCCCAAAGGTTTTGGCTTTGGTTTAATTTATGCATCGGCCTTATCACAGCTGTGCAATAGCGTGAAACGCCTTCCGTTTAAATCCTGGTTGTTCAGTTCCTTGAATGAAAGGGAAAAGGAAAGGAATGTAGGAAAACTAGAAGAAATCCTCCTGAAACCGACAAAACTTTTCTGAAACTGACTAGAGCAGTGGCAAAGCTCCCTCTCCCTTACTGCCACGCTCTAGTGGATTCGCCGACGTGTTATCGGCCACCGTGAAAAACGAGAAAGAGTCGCCGTCCTCCGCCATCCCCCCTCCTTCATTGCCACGCAAGCGCCATTTGAATTATTTTTTGAATTATTTTCCGTGTTTTTTTTTTAATGAGTGGTACGAGAGTAGTGATAAAACATTAATTTAAATACACAGGAACACCGGATTGACACACCCTCATTAATTTAAATACACAGGAACACCGGATCGACACACCTTCATGGGCGACCCCAGCGCCAAGCCAACTGCAGACGTTTCAAGGGTGATTCATACCCAAACCAGAGAAACACTTCCACTAGACCCCGGAGTCAGACGGGGGAGTGGAGTGAATAGGGGAGCTGTGGGAACACGGAGACGGGGGGGTGCTTGCTGAACAACTTGGCTGGCCCGTTCCACGTGTGTACACACACACACACCAGCTGAGCATTGGCTGCAGCCGCTGTGTTCACTGCTGGGCTTGGTCATTGGCACACGACCCGATACCAGTCTTTTCCCTCCCCCCTCCCTTTTAGAGCTTGCGAAGAGGCTGTTCAGAGACCTGCCAAAAAAGCACGTGTAGAAAAGGAACTGCAGGGAACCATGGCCTCTCACGACACATCTCTTTTAAGTTTTCCCCCGTCGTTTATTTTTTTCAGCGATCCGAACCTAGTGATAGTCTCATATTGCTAGACTCGTGCCACTTGTAAAGAAAAAAAAAATGAAACAAGGGAAAAAGTAATCAATGGAGGGGGGAGGATGGCAGAAGGTGCAGAGTCTGTGGAACGACCTCGATGTGGGCAGGGGAGTGGCCTTCGAGGGGTGACAAAAGGGCAGGGGGGGGAAACCAAGGGAATCCGTATGCTTTTGAATTACTTTTGGCTCAGAAGCGAAACAAGGGGAAAAGACTGGCACGAAAGCACTCTCAGAAAACCCGGGCAAACAGCAACCAGAAAGCGAACGGAGTGCTGAAGGGAGGAGAATCAACGTGGAAAGAACAAGAAAACCCGACAGACATGCACGGTGAAAGCGAGGGGAAACATCCATGCATAATAGGCCAATGTTAACAAAGGAATTGCTGTTTACACAGACCAACATAACTACTCAGGCCTTAGGAGGAGGAGGAGGAGAAGAAGAAGAAGAAGAAGAAGAAGAGATTGGATTTATACCTCACCGTTCACTACCCAACGGAGTCTCAGAGCGGCTTACAAACTCCTTTCCCTTCCCCTCCCCACAACAGACACCCTGTGAGGTAGGGGGGGCTGAGAGAACTCTGACAGAAACTGCTCTTTTTTCAAGAACAGCGCTGACAGAACTATGGCTTGCCCGAGGTCATCCAGCAGGTGCAAGTGGAGGAGTGGGGAATCAAACCCGGTTCTCCCAGATTAGAGTCCGTGCACTTAGCCACTACACCAAACTGGAAGAAAAGGCACCCCAGGGAATGTTTCTGAGGGAGGACGAAGAGACATGAAGTGAAGGGGTGAAAAGATGGAAAGTGACAGTGCAAGGGGCTACAGCACTCCCTTCACCTCAGCCTCCCCTTCCACCTGTGGTTTTTTTCAGGGCCCTTTTGTTAGACTTCATTAAAGTAACTCCACTTGTGGACAACAAGTTAGCTCTCTGTAATATAAATCAGAACAGGAAGAGCTCTGCTGGATCAGGCCCACAGTCTGTGTACTGTAGTGTCCTGTTTCACATGGCGGCCATCTACATGTTGCCATGGGACGCCAATAAAACAGGGCCCAGAGACCAAGGCCTTCCCCTGCTGCTGCTCTCAGGCATTAATATCTAGCACAAATTACTGCCTCTGAACATGGAGGTTCCATTTCATCTCTGTGGCCAACAGCCCCTGATGGACCTATCCTCTATGAACGTATTTAATCCCTTGTCAAAGCCAACTAAACCATTCCCCTGTCCTGGATCTTCTGTCCACTACTTCTTCAGGTGCCTGGAAGTTTTAATATTACGGGGAGGGACAAAGTTCTCTTTTGACTTTTTCCACCCCCACATATAATTATATAAAACTTGATCACGTCTCCACTTTTGTGATTTTTCCAGTAAACTAAAAAAAACCCAAATCCTTAGCCTCCCCTTATGGAGATCACATTTCAACCCCTTGATCGTTTTGGTTGCCCTTTTCTGCACATTTTACAGTGCTATCATATCCTTTTAAAGACAGGGCGACCATAACTGTAAACAA
>NW_015172612.1:162707-177707 GCF_001447785.1 Gekko japonicus | reverse complement strand
TTTGAGTAAAACACTAATATTGTTAATTGGCTTTGCCAATTAACAGTATTATAGACTTTATATCTCTGGCACCTGGCGTTACATTTTGTGGCACACATGGCTTGCTCCAACAAAATGACTTTTGTGTCAGTTCCAGCCCTCAGCACAAATGAGTTTGACACCTCTGTGTAGGAGGTTCCGTGCTTTTATCTCACAGCTGCTAAATTCACTAAGATGTTTTGGGTAAGGGACTTTTCTCAAAGGTTCTTGGCAGTTTGAGTTTATAATGTCTACTGAATCGCCCTTCTCCCTGCATTCAGTAATCCTAAGTACCTCCAAAAGGTTGGTGAGACGGGACTTCCCTTTGCAAATGTCACGCTGATGCTTCCTCAGCAGGGCTTTTTTCTTTGCGTACTTGATCTCTTGATCTCTATTTCTTAACTTTTGTCACCTTTCAGTCCTTTGCAAAGAATGCCAGTTTTAGCAACGAGCATGGTTTTGATATGAGATGGAAAATTTTTACATTTGATTTCCTTAAGAAACCTCAGGGTGTGCCACCTGGGAACCAGTGACTTCTTACTTTTAATTTATCCACTACCCCTAGAACGTCCTCTTCAGTCACCACTACTTGACCCAGTTCTTCTGCCACCTTTCCTGAAAACAGCAGCTCCAAAGTGGGTGTCTGCATCACATTTTTTTTTTTTGCAATGCAAAAATACAGTCGTCAGAATTAACTATGCACTATCTGCTATTACAAATATATCTCCGAGGAGCAAAAAAAGTTGGAGGAAATTATCACAGTTGCTCGTGGAGAGGGAATATCGTAGGAAATTATCACAGTTGCTCGTGGAGAGGATCGCTTGGTGATACAGCTGCGCTTGGTATGTCAACATTTTACATCTTAAAGGGTATGTTTGTTCAAATGTCAACCGGGGTTTCTTCCCCACCCTGATTTAATTAATGACATTCTCAAGTACATCAGGGAAAGGTTTTTTGTTTTTTTAAAGAATGTTGTTGTTTCATCCCTACATTAATTTGGAACCCGGTATTTGAATAAGAAGCTACAAATCGTTATTGTAAGTAAATATTAAGTCCCGTTCACACTGGCCAGAGAACGCGGGGTGGAGGCGTGGCTTTTTGCTGCGCCGCAGTTGTGACCCGGCCGAATGCGAATAGACATGACGGCAGGGCATCGGGGGGACGAGGTTGTCGGAGCGCGGGAATTGGGGGTAGCAGTTTGTCGGCGCACATTTCCGGCGCGCTTCATGTGGCGCTGGAGTGATCAGATGGAGGACATTCATCTGTGGCCCCGTCGCAAGCGTAAAATAGTGGCGTTTCTGTGGTAGCTTATAACTCTGGAGCTTCGGCAGGATGCGATGGCTTACCAACGGGTGCGTGACGCTTGCCAGATGTGCTTGTGTGATCACGCCCGTTAAATCCGCCCGGCATCCGTGAGTATCCCGCGGCAACTTCTGTGTGTGATCGGAGCCTTAGTGTAATTTTAACGTTTGGTATTTGTCGTTCAGAAAACGAGAATGAATTGCAAAGTAGTTCTATGCATTTGCCTTTCCTCTTCTTCTACTGCCTCGTTCTACCATATCTTTCTGCCCTTGTTTCCCATTATATCCCTTCCCTGGACCTTTGCGGCTTCAGCTCCATCATTCTCCGCCACCTAACTGTCTCTTGCTCTTTACCACAACTGTCTGTCTATGTAATCTGTAAGTTCCTTGGGAGCAGGAGCCTACTTAGAATCTAGAGCAGGGGTGGCCGAACTGCAGCTTGGGAGTCGCATGCGGCTCTTTCACACGTATCGTGTGGCTCCCTGCAGGGCGGCTGGGGAAGCGAAGGGGAGGCGTGCTTCCTCGACTGGTTTTCCCTTCCCCAGTCAGTATTCCCCTCCCTGGGTAGGCTTGAGGTGCGTGGGGGGGAGGGAACAGAGAAAGAAAGCAACTTTAACTTTAAATGCATTCTGAAAGCCCTTCCCCCCCAGCCTACAAATATAATTGGATAAATAAATATTGTTATCAATATCTGTTTTTACCCCTTTTGTTTTTATTTTTGGCAGTCTCATTTAATGTTAATAAAAAGCATATTTTGCAATAAAAACATGTGTGCAATATTTGCTCATGTCTTGCAGCTCTCTGACATCTGACGTTTATTCTATGTGGCTCTTGCGTTAAGCAAGTGTGGCCACCCCTGGTCTAGAGTGTCGCATGAGCCGGACGACCCCTCGTCGCTGTCGCTGGTCCCCTGCTGCTCCAACCTATGAGCCACCGCTACCTGTCACCCGGGGAGTGGAAGAGGGGAACAACAGAGGCCTCTGACAGTCGGGAGGGGAGGAGGTTACGTCACCACCCTCCGCTCTCCCGTGGCGTATTCAGGCTGCTCCTTCTTTCTCTCCCGCCCTTAGAGCCGCCAGTGCCGTCTCATCCTCCTCGGCCTCTGTTCCTGTTACCCTTTTTATTCCTGCTCTGTGACACCTGCTCTGCCTAAAGTTCCGCCCTCCACCGACAACTTCGGCCCCGCCTTCCCTTCTTAGGATAGGACGCTGAGCTGGGGGCGCGGTCTCCTTCCGGTTCCCTCTCTCCAGCCTCAGCAGCTGGATTCACCCCACATCTCTCTCCCTCCAGGCAGCTCAAGGCCGAGGGCCGTTCCGGGACATCTCCCTCTGAAGCCGGGCCTCTGCCGCTGGCAGCGCGGCCCGGGCACCTCGGAGGCGTCTCATCGGGTCCCGGGGACGACGGCGTCGGTGCGGCTGGGCGGCTCCTAAGTACCCGAGGGTACACTTTTATTATTTTTTTCCCATTATATACTACAGACATACAGACATACATACAAACAACCCCCAACTACCCCCCACAACATATAACCTATAACAAGAGATTTTATTATTTCTTCTGCTTATTAAATTTCCAAATTTGTTATCTATTTCACTAGGCTTATCTTTTCTGCGTTCTCAAATTACTACATTTATCTATCAGTTACATTTACATTATACCAATCGTAGAATCTCTTCCAAGTTTTTTGAAAAGTCCATTCTGTACCAGCTCTCATCTCAAGTGTCAGTTTGTCATTTTCCGCCATTTCAAATAGCTTGTTCACGTACTCTTGTTTCATTGGTATTTCCATTATTTTCCAATATTTGGCATATACTATCCTTGCAGCTGTCGACACATGAACTATCAAATACCTATCTGCTTTATCAAAGCCTTTTGGAAATATATTCAATAACAGTATCTCTGGAGTGAACGGAATATTAGTTCTTATTATTTTTTCCATTATCTCATGAATCCATCTCCAAGACCTCTTTGTAACATCACATCACCACCACTGCCTGGTAACTCTACGTGGCTAAAGAGGACTCAGTTTCACACATGGACTTGAACTACATATTTGGCTGCACGCTTCTATTGCAATATCTTCCTCTTATTCCCTTCCTCAAAATATTACCTGATCCCATTTTCACATATCAACAGAACTGTCTAGGGCTTGCTCACATGTCTGCCAAACAAAGCCCTCTGAAAAGATCCCTGTGGCCACCCCTCGCCTCTCGCTAGCCAGTCATGGCTTCCCACCGTCACATAAGAAGAGCCTTGCTGGATCAGACCACTTGTTCATCTAGTCCAGCAACCCTGTGTCACACAGTGGCCAACCAGTTCCTCTGGAGGTCCAACAGCAGTACATAGAGCCATGGACTTCCCCATATGTTTCAGAGGCTTACTGCCTCGGAATGTGAAGGCTTCCTTTGGTCACATACTCAGCTTCCACCAGACACTAGTGGCTTGTTCTGATGTCATTTCTCTTCCTCCAACTCTCCGAAGATTGCGCCTAAAAGACAGTCTAGGGCAGGGGTGTCGAACTCATTTGTTCGCGGGCCGGAACTGACATAAATGAGACCTTGTTGGGCCGGGCCATGTGTGTCATAAAATGTAATGCCAGGTAAAGGTTCCCTTGCTCGAAAGCCAGTCAAATCCGACTCTAGGGTTGCGGTGCTCATCTCTGTTTCAAAGCCGAAGAGCCAGCGCTGTCTGAAGACGTTTCCGTGGTCATGTGGCCGGCATGATTAAACACCAAGGCGCACAGAACGCTCTTACCTTCCCACCGAAGTGGTACCTATTTTTCTACTTGCAATTTCTTGCTTTCGAACTGCTAGGTTGGCAGGAGATGCCAGGTAGCGAAGATATAAACTTTATAAAGGACACAAACACAATGGGGTTTTTTAACTTAAAATAAAAACATGCTTAAAACATTAGCACTCTTGCAAGATTTTGTTTATTTAACAGTGTCTGATAACTGACACCTCTTGCTCTGAATTACTGCATCAAAATGTCTGTGCTGTTGCAATCTTGAGTGTGCTGTTCAGGTGTGTATCTGTAAGCTGCAAACCTATGATGATGCAGCGGCAGCAGAACTGGAAGCAGCAGCAAAAGACAGCCAGTTCCACTGCGGGCCTGATAGAAGCCCTCTGGGGGCCTGATCCAGCCCCTGGGCCACATGTTTGACACCCCTGGTCTAGGGCTTGCCATGATAATGGAAAGATACCATTGTTACTTCAATGGGATCTCCTTTGGAACTTGGACAGTAATAGTACTGAGGAAAGAAAGAGAGAGAGAGAGAGAGAGAGAGAGAGAGAGAGAGAGAGAGAGAGAGAGGGGGGGCATGCCTTTGCTCCCTCACTTAATCAAAGTAAGATCTCCGCTCCCCTGCCCCAGCGCTCCTGCCCCCCCCCGCCGCCAAAACTTTCTGGCTATGGGGCTGAAACCAGCATGCAGTTTTTGCCTGCTTAAGCCCCAGCTCCATACAGGACTACATTCAAGGGGCACAAATCCAGACCCGTATGCACAAGATCCCTCTATGTGCCCGTGGATCTTTCCTTAATCTTCCCGCGGCATCGGCTTCTAGGATGGATTATTCATTTGAGCGGCCAACGCACTGGACCTCCTTCTATAGTTTGAGTGGGGTGAGTGACTCAGGGATTTGGTAATTTTACTGGTGGTGCAAGCGAGAGCCGTGCCAGGACCTGTTGCCAGGGAAATTGCAGAGCACAACTCTACTTCCTCATATGGATATTTTGCATGCATGGGCCCTGGACTTCTGTTCTGCAGCCTACGTCTCAGTATCAACCTGCACAGCTTCTTCGTTACTTATGCTTATGTTTCTGTGGGGGGGTACTTGTGGGGGGAGTGATTTCTATTCAGTAAATCGTGTGTATGTGTTCAACTGACATTTAACTAGGGCTAAAAATATACATGGGTTCTCAGCATCAAGAAGTTAGCAATCCTATAATCACTGGGGAAAAACTCCCTGCGTGTAGCTATTGAGACTGTACACTTGATTGATTGCATGGCAAGGGGGGGGGGAAAGATGCACAGCAACCACAAACACATGAAACCCCCCCCCCCCGGAGATCATGTTCGGAAAGGAACACGTTCTCCTATTAGGTAGACGTGACCATTCGTTTTCTGTATGTGTGTTTTGTATCCCTGATACCACAAATAAAAGAAATGGAAACATACCACATCTACTGGAATTGCATTTTATGTTTCTTTTCTTTTCTTTCTTTCTTTTTTTTTTTGCCATCAAGTCGCAGCTGACTTATGAGAATCCCGTGGATTTTCAAGGGAAGAGACATGCAGAGGCGGTTAAGAGGTTAAGATGCTGAACTGCCAGCCGGAAGGTCAGTAGTTCAGCAGTCCGAGACCCGAGTGTGCCACACGATGGAGTGAGCTCCCGTCTCTAGTTTCAGCTCCTCCCAACCTAGAAGTTCGAAAGCAGGAAATTGCAAGTAGATAAATAGGTACCACTTCGGTGGGAAGGTAACAGCGTTCCGTGCGCCTTGGTGTTTAGTCATGCCGGCCACATGACCACGGAAACGTCATCGGACAGCGCTGGCTCTTCAGCTTTGAAACGGAGATGAGCACCGCAACCCTAGAGTCGGATTCGACTGGCTTTCGAGCAAGGGAACCTTTACCTTTTATGTAAGATCTAATAGATACTGTTACTAGGCTTGCCTCCTCCCATAGCTTTCCACTCCAAACAATTCAGAAAGCTCCCGTTCCAGTTATGTCCAAATCACTTCTTCCTTAGCTCTAAGGCTGTCAGTCTCTCTGTGGATTCGATCCAAACAACATCACTCCGTCATGCGGCAACCCGGGTCTCGAACTGCTGAACTACTGACCTTCCACAGCCTGCAGTTCAGCGTCTTAACCACTTAAGCCACCGCAGCAGTGTGAGCTAGCTCATAGTTTTTTAGCCTCTGACTCACACATTTTTGTCTTAGCTCAGGAAGGATAGCTTCAGAGTTAACTAATTTATGCCGTAGCCAAATTGCTTGCTCACAACTTTAATGCCAGTTGCTCGCAAAGTAGAATTTTTTGCTCACAGGACTCCACAGCTTAGAGGGAGCATTAACCACTGTTTTTGTCCTTCTTTTGTCTACTCAGACACCCCTGTCTGAGGCTGTGATTCGCAGGACAGAGGTCTCTCTTCTTTGTGCAATAAGCAGACCCCCTAAATCAAATAACCACGATCCTACCAGAGAAGGAGGGGGAAAAACTTCATGAAACATGCCCTCTCAGATCTGAAAGCAAACTGTAACAGAGTCCATGATGATTCTCAAATAACGTACACGGCCTGTTCACCTCAAATCACAGATCTGTTCTGAAAGGTTATCTTCCCCTTGGCTTGACTGGAAATTATTTGGTTGCAAATCAATGGGCTTTGAGACTATTCACACAAAAGAGCATCAGTTTAGGGTTTCACTGGAGGAGCGTGCTCACTGGCTTCAAATTCATTTCAGTATAACAGCACAGTGCATTCCTTAAAGTGTGTGCCGTCCCCCTCCCCCCCCCAGTACTAAAGCGTGACTCTGAAATCCAATTTACACATTAAAATATAATTTGCATTTTGGGCATGGTGCTGCCTTGCTCCTAGCCAGCTACCACAGAAATATCCTGCAATTCTCTGTGCCTTTCCCCTTAATCTGTAGCTTATCCCAACTATACGGAAACAGCCCTGCACGCTGAGGTTTCTTTTCTGGTGAATGCTGTTCACGCGTGAACAGCACGGCAACGGTCTGCTCTGTGAGCCAAAATACACTTTTGCAATCAGGTACCTTCCTTACAGATCGGTCTCTTGTCCCGCAGGAAGGACTGCCACCGCGACACCGGAGAAAGACACGGTTAAAGACAAGCAAAACAAGAGCTCATGTCACTGACCTGTTTTTCATTTTCATCCTCCAGCTTCAGCCTGTCCTCTATGCAGTTCCTGGCCTGAAGGAAAGCCTTCCTTTGTGCCCTCTCTGTCAAAATCCTCACAAAGACCCCATACAAATTTACACTGACAAAAAGGATAGCATTGGCCACAAGCTG
This sequence comes from Gekko japonicus, assembly GCF_001447785.1. Lineage (NCBI taxonomy): Eukaryota > Metazoa > Chordata > Lepidosauria > Squamata > Gekkonidae > Gekko > Gekko japonicus. Next base: position 170,358 of record NW_015172612.1, on the reverse strand, counting down.
TAAGGGGAGAGAGAAGGGGACAAAAGGGAAAAAAAATATATTATCACACACGCATTCTCGCACAGCTCTGAGTTATCATGTCTAAGAATCCAGCCACGTCCGTGACATCATTTCAAAAATGTGTCCTGCTCATCAGAGGTCGCAGGAACTTGCCACATACCATTGACCCCTACATAAGAACATAAGAACATAAGAGACGCCAATGCTGGATCAGGCCAAAGGCCCATCCAGTCCAACACTCTGTGTCACACAGTGGCCAGAAATACCAGGTGCCATCAGGAGGTCCACCAGTGGGGCCAGGACATTAGAAGCCCTCCCACTGTTGACCCCCCCCAAGCACCAAGAAGACAGAGCATCCCTTGCCCCAGAGCCCCTATCTATACCTTGTGGCTAATAGCCACTGATGGACCTCTGCTCCATATGCCTATCTAATTCCCTTTTGAAGCCGTCCATGTTTGTAGCCGCCACCACTTCCTGTGGCAGTGAATTCCAAGTGTGAATCACTCTTTGGGTGAAGAAGGACTTCCTTTTATCCGTTCTAACCCGACCGCTCAGCAGTTTCATGGAGTGCCCACGAGTTCTTGTATTGTGAGAAAGGGAGAAAAGTACCTCTTTCTCTACCTGCTCTTTCCCATGCATAATCTTTTAAACCTCGATCATGTCACCCCTCAGTCGTCGTTTCTCCAAGCTAAAGAGCCCCAAGCGCCTTAACCTTTCCTCATAGGGAAAGTGTTCCAACCCTTTTATCATTCGAGTTGCCCCTGTGGTCCACCGCTGTCTACTTTGACTGGGAGCCGCTCCCCCAACCCCGCTAGTTGTCGTCTTTTAGACTGGAGATGTTAGCAAGTGGGCCTGGGACCTCTGCAAGGAAAGCACATGCCTCTACCACTGACCCACAGCCCTTCTTCTTGAAACTGTCTTCAAGGGCCGTGAACCTCAAGGCTGGCACCTGGTGGCCAGGCACTAGGACCTAGCGAGTTACCTGAGACGGAATTCACACTAACAAGAAGCCATCAAATAGCATTATCACCACGGCTGGCCAGCAGCTGGCCAAGGAAGACAGTGGGTTTTGGAGCTATAGGTCATTAAAGTCATAGAATCTCTAGGGTTATCTAGCCCTAGGGAAGGGATCTCTAGGGTTATCTAGCCCAAGCCCCCGCACAATGCAGGAAATTCACAAATACCTCCCACACACACACACACACACACACATCGCCGGTGACCGCTGTTCCATGCCCAGAAGATGACAAAGAACCTCCAGGATTGCTTCCTGACCCTAAAGTGGCAATCACCATTTCCCTGGGCGTGTAAGAAAGGGCCACAAGAACGAAGCACTGAGGCAACCCTTCCTGCCCTCCCTCTCATGATCTGCCTAAGCTCACAGAATCATGGAACACTGTTTGAAAGTAGCAATGCAACAAGGCAGGGCCCCCCAACATGGTGCCGCTGGGCGCCATAACACCTACTGACCCTTTCCTGGCACCTATCAAGTGTTTTTATGGCTTCCGATTGGCCATTGGCAATCTGCTGCAGAGATTACTACGAGAATTTTACATAACCTCCCTGACTTTGTGTGGTAGCCCCTCCTCCTCGGACAGCCATTTTGTACTCTGCTCCGCGTCCTGTGGTGGCCATTTTGTAGTTGGCGCCGCGCGAAGGTTGCCAGCTCCAGGAGATTTTGGGGACAGAGCTTGGGGAATGTGAAGCTCGGGGAAGAGACAGACCTCAGAGGGGTATAACACTATAAAGTCCACCCTTCAAAAGAGCCGGCTTCTCCAGGGAAATGGACCTCTATAGACTGGAGACCAGGTGTAAATCTGGGAGATCTCCAGTCCATATCTCCAGGATGGCAACCCTATGCTTCCCATAGCAGCCATTTTGGGGGTGTGCCCCTCACCCTTTGTCAGAATTCCAAAGGTGCCCACAGGTTCTAAAAGACTGCGGACCCCTGCAATGCTCCCTCTGAGCTGTGGAGTCTCATGAGCAAAAACTCTACTTTGTGAGCTACTGGCATTAAAGCTGTGAGCAAGTGATTTGGCTACTGCATGATTCAGAACCTAAAAAGGTTAGCCAAGAATAGAAGAGGGCCAACTCTAAAAATCTAATTATGAAACGTACAAAAATATACATGTATTTATTCAACATGAATTAAAATAACAAATAAGGGCCCATTCATGCCTCATATACAAATATAAAAACATACAAAGGCTGATGAAATAGACCTAACACGTTTCAGCCTTTACAGGCCTTCCTCAGAGGTCTAATACAAATAGAACATGTTGGCTGATATGTAAAAATATATACAATCATACATATACAGAATATGGAATAGAGACCAGAAAACAATTGTTCCAAAGTTTAACCACTGGGCAAAGAAAAGAAATACAAAAATGCAAATGAAGCCTCCAGTGCAATCACATGTCCAGTAGTACTTCTCTCTGGTCAACTATATATTCACCTGAGATTGTACAGCCAAATGTTCCCAATGAAATGTTCCTTAAGTTAAAAGCCGTGTTGAATAAATACAATTTGTGTTGAATAAATACATGTACATTTTTGTATGTTTCATAATTAGATTTTTAGAGTTGGCCCTCTTCTATTCTTGACTAACCTTTTTAGGTTCTGAATTCTAGGTTTTAGGTTCAGTTTTTTCCCCTTTTCTCTTTTTTGGCTACTGCATAAACCAGTTTGCTCCGGAGCCATCCCTTCCTGAGCAAAGACAAAAAATGTCTGAGCTGGAGGCTAAAAAACTTTGAGCTAGCTCACACTAACTCAGCTTAGAGGGAACACTGGACCCCTGCTATGGGGGACCCTTGCCTCTGCCGTGCCTCCCAGCCAGTTCCTTCCGCTACTCCCCCCCCCTCATCCCTCCCATTTTTTGTAACATAAAACTGAATTCAGAGGACAGGGGAGGAAGCTTCAGCGAGGAGACCAAAAAAAGCCACAGGACGGGAGATGCTCTGGTGGTAACCTTTCTGCTGTTACAATCGAAAGGTAGACACTTGAGACTGTTAAGATGGAAGCTTTAATTCCAGGTGAAACCACCACCGCTAAGAAGTGGGTGTAGGCAGCTGTGTTCTGGCCAGCTTTCGCCTGTCAACCATCCACCAAGGCAGCCCCACGCATAGTTTAGGCCTGCTGTTCGTTGCGCCGGCATGAATAATGAACTGGAAGGTTCGGAGAAGGAGCTTGTGTTTCCAGCTCTTGTGGCTGGAGGAAGAAGCGTGGAAATCGGAATGAAATGCAAATCAGCACCAAGGATGCATGCTCCAGTTACCAGGCCGTTTAAAACAACTGCTGAGCGTGGAAAGCTCCTTCCAGCACAGAAAAAGGCCTAAGAAACTCCATTTCTGCCGCAGATTCGTAACCTGCAGATCGCAATTCTCAGAAACGTTACCAAGTGGCATCATAATCCAATCTCTGTACCAGTAAATAGGACTGTTTTTTCTGATTCTGTATGTTGTTTAATGGGTCTCTGACCGTAATAAAATGAATGAATGAATGAATGAATGAATGTATCAGTAAATAGGACGGTTCCCCCATAAGCAAAGAACCAAAACCCTGGGACTTTTGAATGACAACCCCGATTGCTTCGAATTAACTGCACCATAGAATTGCTTCAAATAGAACAGAAATCTTTCTCCCCAGATTCATAAGTCTGTATATATGGGATGGCTCTGTGGGTGGAAATCAACAAGAGTCCAGTGGCAGCCTGAGGACTAACAAACGCTTTATTCCAGCTAATAAAGATGCTAACATTTCTCTGGTGTTTTCTGGGAACAGAAACTGTGGAGGATGCAGATGGCCCAAACCAGCCCGATCTTGACAAATCTCAGAAGCTAAGTAGGTTAGGACTTGGATGGGAGACCCCCACCCCAAGGAAGTCCAGGGTCACGATGCAGAGGCAGGCAATGACAAGCAACCTCAGAATGTCTCTTGCCTTGAAAGCCCTACAGCAGGGGTGTCAAACATAAGGCCCGGAGGCCAGAACCAGCCCACCCAGGGCTCTTATGTGGCCTGCAAGCGACAAGTGCAAGGAAGGGAACAGGAGACTGCTCAGGGGGGAGTGGGTGGACCCACTCCGATTGTGGCTTCGGCATGGCAGAACAACCTCACCCGCTGCAGTCAAGTGCTGCACCGCTGGCTCTCCAGTCTGCCCATACGGGTTTTCCTCTGCATCCCCCTCCCACCCCAGGGGGCCTTGCAGTGAGGATACAACAACTCGGAGCACATGAGCGGCTGTCCTTTATACAGTTGATATCTCTGTTACCAGGCATTACGTTTCATGGCACACACAGTCCAGCCCGACAAAGTGACATTTATGTCGGACTAGGAAAAAGGCTAGTTGTGGAAATAAATACAACGAGCTCTAGAAAGAGGCTCTGGGCGGGTGCCCCAGCCTTGGACACTCAGTGTCAATTTGATGTGGCGACCTCAGCAGGGTATAATGACACTGAGTCCACCATTTTCTTCAGAGGAACTGATCTCTGCTACCTAAAGAACAGTTGTAATTTTGAGTGATCTCCAGCCCTCACCTGGAGATTGGCAAGGATGGTTCCCCGGAAGTGAATGGTTGGTTTGGAGGGTGGAGTCTATGGCTTTGTACCTGTCCGAGGTCCATGCCTCCTGAAACCTCACCCTCTCCAGGCTCCATCCCTCACATCTCCAGGAATTTCCCACCTGGAGTTGGCAACCCTATCTCCTTCCCAGCCAATCATCAACCTACCTTTATTTCCCCCTCACTCTTCAGCTTTCCACCCCTCACACACCTGCAGCCTTTCCCGTGCTCTGAAGCCCTGACTGCTACGTCACATTGGCTGTCATACATGGGCCACCTCAGCAGCATATAAGGATACAGAGCCCACCATTTTCTCCAGGGGAACTGATCTCTGCCATCTGGAAAGCAGTTGTAATTCTGAGTGATCTCCAGCCCTCACCTGGAGATTGGACACATTTTACCTCAGAACAGCAAACTGTTTAGAATGTTAGAGGCAAAAGCCAATCAAGTCATATATGCAAACGACCTCTGCCCGCCCGCCGGCAAAGGCCAATGAGGCTGCATATGCAAATAACCTCTGTGTTCTGACTGGCTATGGGGGGGAGAGGAACAGCAAACTGTTTAGAATGCTGGAGGCGAGACTCAAGCAATGCAGCCAGTGGATAGTGACAGATTCTGAGTGACACACCAGGGCGCCAACCAATTCCGGAGCATGTGGAATGTTCTAGAGAAGTGCCACCACCATTCGGCTTTTATATATAAGGAAGATAATGAGTTTGACACCTCTGCCCTACAGGGTCACCATAAGTTAGCTGTGACTTGATTGGGGGGGGGGGAGGAGGAGAAGAGAACTTCCCCTGCACCTGCACAGTTCGCATTTCATGAAACTAACCCCAGCTGCGACATGCAAGGTTCTTGATGACCGTGGACACACACACCCCCATTGGGGAGGGCGGGATACAAATATGAAAAATAAATAAATAAATAAATTTTTGCCACCCCAGACAGGAGTTTTATGGGGACCTTCAATGGACAGCCATGAATGGCTGCTGAGGTACATTTGGTTTGGTGGATCGTAAGTTGCAGAGGTCCACATCATGGGCGGTCTGAGAATCTCAGTCTTTTGAGTCCTTAAAAAGAAACGTATTTATATAACAGAATGCAAGGTTTCACAAAGAAACACTGCTTCCGGCCTAGCTTCCCTTCCTGGACTCTGTAATCTGATTGGCTGCTATTGAACTAAGAAGACATCGCAAACATCCTTTCCGTATTACCACAGGAAAAATGTCCCAGAGATTTCTGCAATCAGTCCTTGTCATGAGTAGCATGCTGATGCACAGCAGAGGTAACACATTTCAAGAACTGAGGAGCCCGAAAGAGGAACCAAACAGTTCTGCCCCAGAAAAGAAGCGGCTACTCTTTATACTCAGAGGTCAGCTTACTTCAAGGTTTTATCTCGTGTTTCATAAAGTTTCCTTTCCACACTTTTTAATTCACAGTTAACCCTCACAGATCTGATCGGGAGCTAAGTACATATGGAAATAATTTCATTAATTTTGTATTTATTCGTTTGCCTTATTTATAGCCCACCTTTCTCACAAGAACTCACTGTGGATTACAGAGTGAGTCACTACAATCCACAGAATGGGACGTTCAATAAGCCATGCACTAGGATTGCAGAAGTCTGGAAGCAACCAGAAATCTAAAAGACGGAACTGAAGCATGGCAGATGTGTCAACATGACACAGTAAGCAGTGCAAAACTTACACAATAGGATACCATCCACAGCAAGCCACACACAGCAGTACAGCCCACAGTCCCTAATCATTTATTTGTCTATAAATCGTTTTGTACAGTGAAACCTGTACAAGCCAGTTTGGTGTAGTGGTTAAGTGTGTGGACTCTAATCTGGGAGAACCGGGTTTGATTCCCCACTCCTCCACTTGCACCTGCTGGATGACCTTGGGCAAGCCATAGTTCTGATAAGAGTTGTTCTTGAAAAAGAGCAGTTTTTGAAAGAGCTCTCTCAGCCCCACCTACCTCCACAGGGTGTCTGTTGTGGGGAGGGAAGGAGTTTGTAAGCTGCTCTGAGACTCCCTTGGGTAGTGAAGGGCGGGGTATAGATCCAATCTCCTCCTCCTCTCCTCTTCCTCCTCAAGTCAGCCTTTATTGGCACAAATCAGTAGAACAAAGTCATTATAAAAGTATATAAGTAGGACACTGTATTACAAATACATTGAATAAAATAATAGGTTACGACTATACTTTTCCTTGGCGTAGCAGCATGGCGGATTGAAGGAACTTAGCCACTTTCTCAGTTACTTCAACAGAGGAATCATTCAAAAGTTTGTAAACTTTATGGAATCGGAAAAACCCATCATGTTGGCCAATATGGAGTTTCGATATTTAGAGAGTATATTTACATAAAAGTGACATTGCTACAAAATGGAAGATTGGTATTCACTTACCGTGAAGCTTCCTTCTTGGTGGTCCAGAGTGGGGCAGTCCTTGACCCCTTACTCCTGGGAAAGCACCTCCCCCTTCCGTAGGAAGGGCCAGCAAACTTTGATCCCAGAGGGGAGGGGCTTATCCTCTGATCCCCAGTCATACCGAAAGCCACCGAGCTGCTGTAAATTAACTTAAAAAATAACTCCTTCCCCCTCAGACAACTGGGGAATACCATCACAGCCATGGGCTTAACCAAATACAAACCTGCAGCAACAGTCCACCACATCACGTAATCAGTTAGATCATATTCATGAACAACTGAACCACTGCAAAACCTAAAGGACCGGAAGTCATATCCATCAAGAGAGGGTGGGTAGGACTGCCCCACTCTGGACCACCGAGAAGGAAGCTTCACAGTAAGTGAATACAAATCTTCCATTCTCCGGTGGTCCAGGAGTGGGGCAGTCCTTGACTCCTTACTCCTGGGACATAAAAAAGCAGTGCTCCCCCCGGGTGGGTCACACAACTTCCAGTGCCTACAGGGCCTGAAGGAGCACTCTACTGTCAAATGCTGCTTCTGCCGAGGCTAGTTTGTCAATCCTATAGTACTTTGTAAAGGAATGGACAAATTTCCATGTCACCACCTTACAAGTAACTTCTAGGGACAGCAAGGCCCTATATGCCGCCGATGTGACTGCCCCCCAT
>NW_015172612.1:153759-161371 GCF_001447785.1 Gekko japonicus | reverse complement strand
ATCACTCTCCTAACAGAGCCCCAAAATGGAGCCCAACCCCACCCACATCAGCTGAATCCGGTGGGGAAGAAGTAGGCTGTCTATTGTTGCTCCCTTTCCCGAAGGCCCAGCAATAAGGACTGTAAAATGTCCCTGCTAGAGACCTGACCCATAGGGATCCCAAGTCCCCCTGGGGGGGTGGGGAAACCCCCGCCCAAGAGGCCCTTTCCCCGGTGCTGCCAGATCGGGCCCCAGGGGGAACTCCACCCCGATGTGCGCGCCACCCGGAAGTGACGGGAGCACGCCGGGCACGCTGGGGGCAGGGTCACGGCCATACAAGGAAAAACTCTATTGTTTTCCCTTTTATGGCCATGGCCCTGCCCCCAGCGTGCCCGGCGTCCTCCCGTCACTTCCGGGTGACGTGCGTGTGGCGCGCGTGCGTGAACAAGATGCCGGTCGGGAGCCCCCCGCTCCCAGTGAAGATACACTTGGCAACCCTACTGACCCATGGACCAAAAGCGATTCGTCCTTTTAAAGAACCTCCCATCCAGATCCAGAAGAAAGGAGTAAAGGGCGGGGAAAAGAAAACTGGAGGAGGGGGGGTAATCCTCTTTCCGGGTAGACTGCGCAGGAGACACGTCCCTCCTCGCCACGATCTGGAACAAGGAGGGGGCTCCATTCCAATGCCAAAAGGGACGGCGACAGAGATTCTGCACCACCCTCGGCTGCCTCTCTTGCCTCTGCTCTCCCCAGGCTCTTCACTGGGCGTCTGTCCCCAAAACTGCTGCACACTGCCACGGCTGGATGGGGGGAGAGCAGTTTACCGCCACCTTCCCAGCGGGGTCCGAGGCGTTCCTCTTGGCGCCGCGACCGCCTGGGGGCCTCCCCGGCACCAGATCCATTGTAATTCGAGGCCTGCAGCTCTCGAATATGTTTTAGGGCTGGAAGGTAAGTACCTTCCAACATTGCCCTTTAGGTCTCCGCTTCTTCTTCTGACCTTCCGGTGTCTTCTGGGATCTTCGTGCTCTTCAGAGCACAGCCAGCACGTCCTGCTCAGAAGGCAGGGCCGGTAAGACTGGGGATCAGAGGATAAGCCCCTTCCCTCTGGGATCAAAGTTTGCCGGCCCTGCCTACGGAAGGGGGAGGTGCTTTCCCAGGAGTAAGGAGTCAAGGACTGCCCCACTCCTGGACCACCGGAGAACATGTAAGACCGTCTCAACACATCCAGATTCACAAGGGCAATGTCTAGCCGCATATGCTGTCTTATTGAATCTGCCATATAGAATGGCAGATAGCATGGCATTGCATCTGGTTAAAGAAAAAGCTCTGCGTGGTTGTGGCGCTTGTAGGGAGAATAAATATGAAGCCATCCTACCTACAGTGAGGGGTATCTCAAAGATCAGAGGAGAGCAGGTTTTGTGCAACCTGTACAAAAAGGCCCTCTTGAATAATTCAGCTTTGCAGTTTTATCTGAGCCTTCCTCCAAGAAGCTCAAAGCTGGAAACATGGTTCTCTTCTCTATTTTATCTTCACGACAACCTTGTGAGGTTGTTTGGGCTGAGAGACTAGGACTGGCCCAAGGTCACCCAGTGAACAGAGTGAGGATTGGAATGTGGCTCACCCAGATTCCTAGTCCAACACTTGAACTGCTACGCTACATTTTATTTGTTTGGGAAACTGGCATGCCACCTCTCCATACCTGCTCGAGGAAGCTCACGACTAAAACAATAAAACAAAACCAGGCAAGGCAACAAAGATAAAATGAATCGGTGAAACAGGCTTAGTCAACAAAGGAAATTAAGACCAAGACAATAAAAACCACCAATAAAAACAAGCCATGACATAAAGGCACTTAAAAGTAAAAAGAACAGCCTAAAGTGATATTGATATAGCAGTCCATAAATCAGCTAAAACAGATGGTTTGAGGATTGTACATCACTTGTTCCTGCTGCTCTGTGGGACGGGTCAGTGTTAATGGTGATATAGGCATTTGCCTCCCCGCTCCCAAAATAAAACGGGGGGGGGGAGTTGCCTGCCACAAGCTAGTACTTGCTGTAGCTTCATTTCAAAACTAAAACAGAAGAATGCAGTGTTGTATTATTCTTATACTGTTTTTCTTTCACTGCCCCAATACCATAGAAGCTTCTCTGCCAACTGCACTTCGAGGGGCAGCCAGTTGGCAATGTTTTTGGATGCATAATTGACTTTTGATCCTGACATGGCTTTGTCAGGCCCGATAAATCACCTGTTTGCTGGCAAACTTAATTACTACATCTGGCACTTCCTTACGCCAGAGTGTTATCACAGAGAACACAAGGGATGTGATTTCCCTGGTAGTCAGTCTCCTCTGTCCAGAGGAGAAACAAGCCAATTCCATTCTAAACAGGCTGCATATTTGGAGATACACTGTGCTGTAGAATCATTTGCTCGTTTCGTTCTTGCTATTTTCTCTTTTGCTATAGCAGAATTCTGGGACTGTGTGAAATGACTGCAAGCTGAAGGCGGTGGCTACAAATTGTACAGTCCTGAATCTGATTAAACTGAGTGAAGATCATTCATCTGTGAAACAGGCCACAGATTATATTCCTTGCTATGATGCGGAGAGAAAAAAGACTCCCAAGGAAACATGCAGTATCTCAGCTATGGCTGGCTATAACTTTATTTACTCAAAATAACCTGTTCCGCATTTTAGCTCTTGAGACACTAACTCCAAGCAGTTTACTATGGGATGGATCCAGCCAGCTTTTTCACTCAGTCTCACCCAATTCTCCTCTGTACGGCAGCCCCTATCTCTTATAGCTTTTGCAAACGCAGGCCCCGTGCTTCTTAGCATAAGCTTTTCTGGTGGTCAAAGAGGTTGTCTCTTTCCTTCCAGAAAAGCTGGCTGGATCCAGCCCGATGTCAACAGAAGACTTAAGTCGAAATATCACCATAAATTGACAGATGGCAGATAAGAAGAGCAGAACAAAAAGGTAAGAAGCAGATGCCCAATTATCTGCAGGGCCATCCAAAAAATAAATTAACGTACGCCTGTCAAAACAAAATTGTTTTAGGAAATTTTCTGAAAACCAGAACTGAAATGTGCCTCTTATGTCTCTAACTCCCCAAAGGTTACTTAGCCCAGATCACCAGAGACAGGGGTCATTTCCTGCAGGAGCGCACAGGAGCGGAGCTCCAGCAGTAAAGAGCCCAGGGGGTGGGCACATGCAACAAGCCCCACCCCCTGATCCCAGCAGCCCTCAGTCAGAGCAAGAAGCAGCCAGGTAAGCTGCAGCTCCCCCTGTCCCAAAACAGTCCAGTGGCACCTTTAAGACCAAGCTCTCCCTCTTCTGTGAGGACAGATCTGCATGTCCGTCCCCCCCCCAATAGCTAGCAATCCAAAACAGTACAGTGGAGCCTGAGCGGTGAGTGTCGCCTTCTGACACACTTCCGGTGATGCCAAGGGATGTGTGGCATATGCAAATAAGTCATGCTAATGAGTTATGCTAATGAGCTCCTGCACCTCTTTTTCTAGGAAATGACCCCTGACCAGAGAAAAGGGGGAAATGATGGCTACCTGGATTGACTTACCAGAAAGATACCCTTAGTCTAGGGTTGCCAACTTCCAGGTGCCACCTGGAGATCTCTCACTATCACAACTGTTCTCTAGATGTCCGAGAACAGTCCTCCTTGACAAAATGGCTGCTTTGGAAGGTGAACTCTATGGCATTATACCCTGCAGAGGCCTCGCTCCTTCCCCAAACCGTGCCCTCGCCAGGCTTCACACACATACACACACCCCAAAATCTCTAGGTATTTTCCAACCCAGAGCTGGCAACCCAACCTTAGTCTAAATCTTCACTTTTATTTAAAAAGGTAAAGGTTCCCTTGCTCGAAAGCCAGTCGAATCCGACTCTAGGGTTGCGGTGCTCATCTCCGTTTCCAAGCCGAAGAGCCAGCGCTGTCCGAAGACGTTTCCATGGTCATGTGGCCGGCATGACTAAACGCTGAGGCGCACGGAACGCTGTCACTTTCCCACCGAAGTGGTACCTATTTATCTACTTGCCATTTCTTGCTTTTGAACTGCTAGGTTGGCAGGAGCTGGAACTAGAGACGGGAGCTCACTCCGTCATGTGGCAACTCGGGTCTCGAACTGCTGAACTACCGACCTTCCACAGCCTGCAATTCAGTGTCTTAACCACTTGAGCCACCGCAGCTCACTTTTATTTACTTCAGTCCTATCTGGCAGCTGAGGGAGAGGTAGTGGCAGAGACTCAGATGAAAGAGAATGGAGCCCATGGCTTGTCTTCTCCCCCTGTGCTAAGTAGCCAGCCTGCCTGCCTGCCAGGAGACAAAAGCAAAGTCTTTGCTTGCCTATGCTGGCAGGCAGGGCTGAAGAGAGTTGAGGGGATGCAGTCCAACAGTTCTCTTTGAAGACTGGAGGGGGAGGGAAAGAAATACACCCACCGCACTGACCATAAGAAGCACATACATCCTTGGGAGTTGTATGAGATACCAACAGCATTGAAGGAATCAGATCACGTCTATGTGAGGGAGGACAGCTGATTCAGCAACTGAGATCTCTCAGACATCGTCATTGCATTTAAAATCATCTGGGGAAAGGACCAAAGTTCACATGAAAAGCAAGGTTGTGGCTCTGCTTCTAAATAAAACAGGAGCGCTCTGGCAAGATCTAACCCTCATCCTGCATCATGACCTTAGCTCATTGCACTCTGATGATTTGAAGCATTTATTTTTTCTGGCCAAGTTCCAATTTCAGAAGTCAACCGGGCCCAGAGAAAAAGGATGACATTGAACAAGCACAGGGAGAAAAGATGTGGAGAAGGTTCTTCGCTCCCCCCCCCCCCCCCCCGTGCATCCCCTTTTTGTGAAACTGCAGGAAGCAGAGGTCACCCCCACACACAATTCTCCCCTTGAGGATCCATGCCAATTCTGGCTTCCTCGTGTTCAGTTTTAATTGTCCGGAGCACAAAAATGCTTTCTCCCATCTGCCTGAAATTTGGGTGTCAAGTACCACCCTTGTAAACTTTAATCCCTGATGGAGACATCCACTGAACTTATTTCCTAGCTTTAATTCCCATATTTAAAAACCCAAATGAGTCTTCAAAATGATAAGACTCTAAATAAAGTCTGATTGGTTCATACAAGATGTGAAAATGTACACTGAACTCCCCCCCTCCAATAGAATACCCCAAATCTTTAGACAAACCAAGGCTCCGGTCACACGGGCCAGATAAAGGACAGCCGGGGGGAAGCCACCGCCGGCGCGATCACACGGAACGATTCCGTCGGCAGCCCGTGGCAAACCATTTCCTAGTACATTTGTTGAGATACTTTTTATTTTTATTTTATTTATTTATTTATCTTTAGATTTGTATCCCACCCTACCCCGAAGGCTCAGGGCGGCTAACAAGGGCACAAAGTGCCAAGATTGAAACAATAAAAGCACATAATATAAAACAGTAAAATACAGTAACAAAATCACAGTGCTCCATTTGTCACAAGATGGGGTAGATCTTAAACCCAAAGGTAACTTTCCCGAAATCTATCATCCTTCTCCTGCCAGGGGCACCTCACACCCCCAAAGGGGCCAGATAGTCATGGTGATGGTGCGACGGTGCATAGATGGCAATGATGGAGTAATAGTGGCGGCGGCTCATACTCGAAAGCCTGGCGGAAGAGCTCCATCTTGCAGGCCCTGCGGAACTGAGGAAGATCCCGCAGGGCCCGGATCTCTCCGGGAGCTCCTTCCACCAGGTAGGAGCCGCCACTGAAAATGCCCTGGCTCTGGTCACCGCAAATTTAATATCCTTGGGGCCTGGAATTTCCAGGAGATTTTTAACTGTGCAGATTCGGTGGCACACCACGGGTTGGCCATGGGCAACGTTCCCTCTAAGCTGTGGAGTCCTGTGAGCAGAAATTCTAGTTTCTGAGCCAATGGCATTAACATTGTGAGCAGGTGATTTGGCTACTGCATGAATTAGTTAGCTCTGGAGCCCTCCTTCCTGAGCTAAGACAGAAATGTGTGAGCCAGAGGCTAAAAAAACTGTGAGCTGGCTCACACTAACTCAGCTTAGAGGGAACACTGGCCATGGGTGCGCTACACTTGCCAGATGTTGTGGTGTGATCGCGACCTGCAAATCTGCCCAGCATTCGTGACTCTCCCGCGGCAAATTTGGCATGTGAACGGGGCCCAAGTATGTTTCAAAGATGTCATCTACAAGAAAACGTGGTGGAGCTGCCAGCTCTGATTTGGGGGAAGTCCTAGAGATTTGGGGAGTGGAGCCTGAAGAGGGTGGAGTTTGGGGAGGGACTTCAACAGGGTATAATACCATCGAGTTCACCTTCCAAGGCAGCCATTCTCTCCACTTGAAGCGATCTCTGTTGCCTGGAGATTAGCTGTAATCCCAGGAGATCTCCAGCCATCACCTGGGCGTTGCCTGCCTTGAGCCACAGAGGCCCTGGAATTATGGGATGCTCTCCACAGCAGACCTTAGTTGTTTCCTTCTCTTGCTTCTTATTGGAAGGAAATCAAAACATTCTTACTCAACACATTTTTGAATGTTAACATTTTAAAACTCTGCTGGCAATTGTTCGTAGGGTATTTTGGGGGGTTGTTTTGGCTCTGCAGGCTGTGGTAGGTCGGTGGTTCAGCTTTTTTTCCAGACCCGAGTGTGCTGCATGACGGAGTGAGCTCCCGTCTCTAGTTCCAGCTCCTGCCAACCTAGCAGTTCGAAAGCAAGAAATTGCAAGTAGATAAATAGGTACCACTTCGATGGGAAGGTAACAGCGTTCCGTGCGCCTCGGTGTTTAGTCATGCCGGCCACATGACCACGGAAACGTCTTCGGACAGCGCTGGCTCTTCGGCTTTGAAACGGAGATGAGCACCGCAACCCTAGAGTCGAATTCGACTGGCTTTCGAGCAAGGGAAGCCTTTACCTTTACCTTTGTATTTTAGAGCAGCTTTTAAAAAAAAATTCTGTTAGTTACCCTGTGCAAGCCACAAGCACTGTGAATAAATATACACAAAACTATATGTGTTTGTGTTTTTTTTTAAAAAAAAGACCTTTGACACCATCTTCATCACAGGATGAAGACAAACAAGAGCCCTCCCCCACCCCTGCTTTGGCACAATATAGCTATCATTGCACCCAGTTTATGGCCCATTTATTTATTTATTTATTTATTTGGCACAATATAGCTATCATTGCACCCAGTTTATGGCCCATTTATGGTTTCGACCTGCTGTTATCTGTGGTCAAATTGGGTTCTGCAGCTTTCAGAAGTACTAGCAAAAACCCCTGCTGTGTGTTTCACCAGAGACAGTAGTGGAATGAGTATGCACACCACAAGCAACAATATGACCATCTACTATAGAAAAGAACTGTCTTGTCTCATAAGAACATAAGAAGAGCCCTGCTGGATCAGACTAATGGTCCATCTAGTTTTTTTAAAAACAAAACATCAAGAAAAAGCACAAGGATCATAGCAGAAACTAAAAATAAAAAATAAAAATATAAAATGCTCTGAGCCTAGGAAAACCCAAAATGGCTGGGCATTTATTTTATTTTATTTTATTTATTGTGGATTTATATCCCACCCTTCCAAACGGCTCAGGGCGGCTCCCCCCCCC